>NC_042997.1:19931421-20121421 GCF_006345805.1 Octopus sinensis | reverse complement strand
ACAGTCTTTGGGCTGAAACATATAAAAGAAATGTGTGTGCATGTATGTGTGTATGTATATTTTTTTCTTTTACATGTTTCAGTCATTTGGCTGCAGCCATGCTGGAACACTGTCTTTTGTCGAACAAATCAACCCCAGGACTTATTCTCTGTAAGCCTAGTACTTATTTTATCTGTCTCTTTTGCTGAACCACTAAGTGATGGGGACGTAAACACACCAGCATTGGTTGTCAAGCGATGGTGGGGAGGCAAATACAGACATACAAACACACATACACATACATATATATATATATACGATGGGCTTCTTTTAGTTTCTGACTACCAAATCCACTCACAAGGCTTTGGTTGGCTTGAAGCTATAGCAGAAGACACTTGCTCAAGGTGCCATGCAGTGGGGCTGAACCCAGAACCATGTGGTTGGTAAGCAAGCTATATATGCATATATATATATATGAACTAAAATTTTGATTCTGAGATACTGTCTGATATATATCTTATTCTTTGTGTTGAAATTTTCTATGTTAATGCCTTGTTATATCTAATTTCTCTAATTTAATTATAATGTTTTCATTACAAAATTAAAACTATCACTTATTAAATATACAACAATTATATACACATAGTTATGAAGAAAGACTATTGATACAAATGAAACATGAATTTAGAAAATGATTTTGATTAAGTATAGTATAAATAATTCATTTAAAATTCAGAACAAGATCTTCAGAAAAAATATTATTCATGGAAATTAAGAGGAATCTGACACATAAAATAATACATTAGATATAAAATTTAATTAGGTATTTTTGTTCAAGATGGTTATTAAAGCAGGTAATCAAATGCTTTATTCTTATTAAACATGTGCTGTCTATTATTTAACTAGGTTTGTTTATACTACTATGGAAGCTCAGTAGCCAAAATATTGACACTAAACCACTAACAATATCAATACTGTAGTTATCTGAAACACAGACTTATACAGAGAATTGCTTTGATAGTTCACTGTGATCCAATTTTCTGTCTAATGTAATGCTTAGAGTGCCATTATCATGATTTACCATCCAATATTTTTGTGCTTGCATGGGTCACACAGAATTGTTTGATGCAAATTTTCTTCAGCTTGATGCTCTTCTTGTTGCCAACCCCAGCCTGTTTCCAAGCATGGTAATATAATATTTTCCCATAGCAAGACAGGTTTTTCACAGAAGACTGGAAAAGAACAACTTTTTTGTATAATGATATAATGATAATGCTTATTTATAACCAACACAAGATGTCTAAACAAGGGTACATACACACACACACACACAAGTAGTAAGAAGGAGAGGAAGTTCTGCTAGGTTCCTCGCAGGCAAGGAACATAGGTATAAGAGGGTTGAGAGTTGAGGAGTTGACAGTTGACAGTTCTTGTTGGTGTCTTGTAGAGCTATCAGTGATAGTAAGATAGAAGAAGTTAATGCGTTACTATTCTGGTACAAAGAGATGCAATGGTATCTGATAGCTAGTAACTATTGTGGCAACTAGTGTAAAGCAGCAACTACAGTACAACAGCAGTCACACATCACACTAGTAGGAGGAACCCATTTTACGACAACCTCTTATACTCGAAACCACTACACTTGTCTATCAAGCTGAACTACATTACCTCTTAAACCTAGCATCACTCTACCCACTCATGTAACTGAACTCAATATCAATCTAAACTCTGATGTGTTTTATCAACAATTTAGTGGTATAGCTACAGAAACTGAGATGGATCTGAAAAATGAACTTCTTTGCATGATATACTGAGGTTCAATCTTCATTCAATTCATTAAGTTAACTTTAGAACTATGCAACTCCTGCATCATTGACTCTAATATTGTTACTTTACTCATCTATTAATAACTCCTATCATTTACCTCTTTCATCAACAATTTTCACGTTATGCTAGAATCCACTTCCACAATCTTGTATTACTGCATAAACGTCCTTAGCATCCTCTTGTAATCAAGAATATACAGTTTTCTACAACCTGAACAAAGGAACTTCTACACGGTACCAGAGTCCATTCATCTCTCAAGGTTAGTAATGCAGTGTTCGATGTTCTGATAAGACATTCATGTTAAGCTGGATATAAAGATTACTTTTGGTATTAATATGTGGAGGTGCAATGGCCCAGTGGTTAGGGCAGTGGACTCGCGGTTGGAGGATAGCGGTTTCGATTCCCAGGCCGGGCGTTGTGTGTGTTTATTGAGCGAGAACACCTAAAGGTTTCATGGCTCCGGCAAGGGGTGGTGGTGACCCCTGTTGTACTCTTTCGCTCCCAACTTTCTCTCACTCTCTCTTCCTGTTTCTTGAGTAATGCTGCGATGGACTGGCATTCCGTCTAGCTGGGGGGGGGGAAGACATACACCACAGAAACTGGGAAACCAGGCTCATGAGTCTGGCTAGGCTTGAAAAGGACAGCGTTTATCGTACGGTTTTTTTTTGGTATTAATACTGTTGCCATTGCTAATAATTTATTATTCTGTATTTAGATCTGCCAGTTAAAAATCGTTTGGGACAAATCTTTTCCCTTAGCTAAGCAGTTAACTGCACCATGCAGACAGATGTAGAAAGTTGATAAATTGCTTTACAAACAGGAAAAAACAAAAACGAAAAAAGAACTTTCTATAATCTATGCATAATAATTAAATTGATTTTTTAAAAATAATATACTAAGATCTTGTTAAAATTACATAGCTCTGAACACAGATGTTGCTTTTACAAAATTATTATCAACCACAAAACTTTTAGATTAAAATACACTTATCATGCTCTAAACTGTATCAATAACATTGTTTATTTGGCTACCAGTTAGCAAGAAATGATATGTTTTCTATAGATGCTCACAAATTGAAATATATTCTTATATACTAAACAACAGGAAAATGCTGAAGGCAATTTCATCTCTAACAAAAAGAGAATCTATCCGTTGACCTATACAAAATCATCTATTTATTGAATTTTGAGAAAAGAATTGTACATCAGTTGTTCTTCTTTCAAGCCATATAAAGATTAATTGTTATGATAGAGTAGCTTGAAAGTTAACTTAATTATAATTCAATTTAGAGGTTGAATTTCATTCAAAGTTTTTTTTATTTTTTTATTTGCTTTTGTCTTTTTGTGGAAAATATCTTTCAAAACCAGACTTTTAGGTAAAGTGTAATCATGAGCTTGTCCTTTAAATAAAACTAAATAATGATCAAGAAATGTTTTATAATATGTGCCCATGCACACACACAAACACACACACATACACAAACACACATGTACTTGTAAGTATATGTGTATATGTATGCATATACATACACACACATACACAGATACACAAACAGACACACACACATACTCATACATATTTTCTAGCATTTACTTGTTTCAGTCAATAGTCCCTGGTCATGCTAGGGCACTGCCTTGAAGAAGTTTAGATGAATAAATTGACCCCAGCACAAACTATTTCTAAACATCGTACTTATCTATCAGTCTCTTTAGCCTAACTGCTATGTCATGAGGACTTAAACATACCAACACTGGTTGTCAAGTAGTGTTGGGGAGGGGAACAAAGACAAACAGTAAGACACACACAGACACACACTTACGCACAGACGCAGACACTTAATATGTATATATATATATATATATATATATATATATATATATCATATCATCATCATCATCATCGTTTAACATCTGCTTTCCATGCTAGCATGGGTTGGACGAATGACTGAGGGCTGGTGAACCAGATGGCTGCACCAGGCTTCAATCTTGATCTGGCAGAGTTTCTAAAGCTCGATGCTCTTCCTAACGCCAACCACTCCGAGAGTGTAGTGGGTGCTTTTACGTGCCACCGGCATGGGGCCAGTCAGGTGGTACTGGCAACGACCTCGCTTGAATCTTTTACACACGCCACCGGCACAGGTGTCAGTAAGGCGATGCGATGTATATATATATATATATATATATACGCGAGAAAGAAGCAACAAGAATGGATAGGTTTTTAGTACGATCGTTCATACAAGGACAGGTTTTATTAAAAGTTGCAAAGATTACAGCATATAAACGAGTCCCATACTCATCAGCTAAAATACATGTAAGTTCTCTAGACATCCTAGTGTTTGAGGCTATACTCATGTAGTAATGTAGATAATAAACAGATTCTAAAGTTCATTAAAGTTCTTTAAAGATGATGAACTTTAGAAATCTGTTTATTATACATTACTACATGAGTATAGCCTCAAACACTAGGATGTCTAGAGAACTTACATGTATTTTAGCTGATGAGTACGGGACTCGTTTTATGCTGTAATCTTGCAACTTTTAATAAAACCTGTCCTTGTATGAAACGATCGTACTAAAAACCTATCCATTCTTGTTGCTTCTTTCTCGCTTATAATCACCCACATTACTGTATTGTTAAATCAGTATAGTTTTTTTTGGTGCATCTAAGTTAGGTCCCATATCAAGTAAATTTTTTTAAATTAACTTGAATCTTTATTGCTCTTTTTATATATATATATATGTATGTATGTATGTATGTATATATTATATTATATACACACAATGGGCTTCTTTCAGTTTCTGCCAACCAAATCCACTCACAAGATTTTGGTTGGCCCAACGCTATAGTAGAAGACACTTCCCAACCATATAGTTCATGGAACTATATGGTTGGGAAGCAAGCTTCTTACCATATGGCCATGCACTAAACTTGGTTTAGTGGCATTAGGAAGGACATGCAACTGTAGAAACCTAACCAAAACAGACTATGGAACCTGATGCAGAACCTGGCTTAACAGCTCCTGTTAAACTGTGCAACCCATAGCAGCGATGGAAATGGATGTTAGATATTGATAATGATCCCAGCCTAACCTTCACTGCAAACACAGCCACAACCAATGACACTCACATAATCAATCCTGTCATCCCCGAGAAAGTTGGTGTCACCCTGAAGAAGAGCAGCAACCAGAAAGCCCTTGATATCTGTATTATCACCACAGAAATGTTGAAGGTGGGCAAAGATAATATGATCCAGTGGCTCACTTGCATCATCAACCATGTGTGGGTGTCAAAGCAGCTCCCAAATGACTGGACCTGGGGCATCGTCCTCCCCTTTCTGGAAGCAAAAGGGCAAAAAACTCATCTGCAGTAACCACAGATACCTGCCCTTGATCTTGTCATCGATTATCCGATGACCAAGGTCTGTGAGTGAGTTCCTGGTGCTATGTTCAGAAACTACTACCTTACTGACCTGGAGTATGCAGACAATACCACCCTATTCAACTACACACCTGATATGGACCAGCTACATACCTGATATGAAGCCCTAAATAGGTTAATTTTTAAGAATCACAAGGTGTCATCTGTGTGACAGGTACCTTTTCCATACTGTCATACACATTTAAAATTTCTCATGTATTAAATGTTTGTGATCATTCAAGAATGCTATTTGGTACTATATTACATTAAAGTAAAAGGTGGATTAGAAGAAAAATTAAATGAAAGACTAATTGTATTAAATTCTGATTTTACATTTTTACTTGGACCAAAAGTAATGTTCCTATGCAATTATGGAAGTTCTTTTAATCAACTACAATCCTTCAACAAAAATTGGTTTTGGATCTACTCACAAAAAACAAATATTTAAAGTGAGTATATTCTCCTTATACTAATATATTTTATTTTTAAATTCCTAATTAGTTGCTTTCTTTAATTGTTTTACCCAATATGTAATAGCAATTTTGAAAATAATATATATTTCACTCCTATGTATGACATATACATATTTCACTCCTATTTTTAATATAAGAAGACAACTTATTATTTCTTTTAATTTTATATAGATGTCCAGATAATTTGTTTTCTTTTTTAAATTCCTATATTCTCAAAAGAGTCAATTATGTATTTACTATCTTAACACTGTACTGAAACCTGATTTTTAGAGTGAATCTAGTAAGTTCTCCTATTTTAATTTTGTATTACAGAGTTGAGAAAGCTTTGGATATTTTTGTTGATTTCAAAATGTTTCTGTCTGTTCTGGGAAGAATTTCTACCATTCTCTCTAAACTTTTCTTTTCAAATATTGCTAAGTTAAGTTAATATGATGAATGACATATATGCTCTTGATTTCTACTTACATTCATACATCGTTTAAAGAAGCCAATTAGTGTATTCCATTTTTATTCTGATATTTAAAGATTATGGTTTCAGCTTATAAGGCATTATAGTTATTTCATTCACTTTTATTTCCTGTTGGTAAAATGATATATGAAATAAAAAAAGGGTGTGATCATATAGATAGTATAACATTCAATTACTTGTTCTTTTGAAAGTAATATATAAAATAGAATTGTGCAACAGACAAGTCAGATTTGAAAAATGTATAAGACTGTCCTAAAATAATTTTACACCTATTTACTAAGTTATATGATAAGATGGATGGTTCTGCAATTAGATGATTTATATTTGAATTGTTGGGTAAACAAATATACATCCTAATACAAATTATTAAACCATGAAGTGGTGGTGGTGGTGGTGAGGAAGGAAGATTTTTTTTATTTTTCTATCAGCTTGATTGGCTAAGCAAGTAGAGTAATGAATGCTTTGAAGGGATACAGCTCAATGGTTATTGTAAAATCTAAACATATGACAACATGGTTCGTATTCACGCATATTAATCTCATAAATATTGAACCACACTGATAAAGAAATTTTGTTATTGGAAACGAAAATCATTCTATTTGAGTATAAAAAGAGATTTTTTTTTTAGAAACTCATTTTTATCTTTTAAAAGCTAATGATAAATATATCTGTAGAACATTTCATGCTTCATGTTGTAACATCAAGCATGAAATGTTTTAAGATTCTATAGAATCTTTGAGAGTTCAATTATTAGAAAAAAAATTGGAAAATGATAACAATTTTCATAGATATTATTCTCTAATATTGTAAACAGATTTAATGTACAATTCATATTCTTTAACATATTAAATTCAAGAAATCTGTTTTCTATATATCTGCTAATTAAAATAGTTGTTTATTTAACCATTGAAAGTTAGTTACTACCATTATTTGTCTGCAACTTCTTCATCAAATGTTGAAATCAAGGAAGAACACACACACGCACAAAACACAGCAGTAACTTATAATGGTGTAGGAGTTTGAGAAAGTAGATGCGATGAAGTGTTCCAATATTCTTTTGTTTATAATTTATGAAAGAAACATTACAGTGTTTAGAAATGCATCTTGTGAAGAATAGAAACTGTTTTATGCTCTCGATGTTTTATAAAAACTTTTTTGTCACTTAAAAAAAAGTCAGATGTTGAAAATGCATTGAAAATAGCTCTTTGATTTTAAACATACAAATATTAAAGAGAGCTTATCATCAGTTAAACCTTATGGCATCTGATATAAAAACAAGTCAAATACTTCAGAGCAACTCTTATGGCAAACAACATTTTAAATTTTGTTGAAATTTTTATATTTTCAAATTTTCAACTATGTTATTTGCAATCTATATCTTTGAAGCCAGATATACCTAACAAAAGGATTTTTTTAATGACCAAGATAAAATGAGATAGCAAATGTATAAAATCATTCAAAAGGATAAAAAAAATTGAATAGAAAAGAAATTTCAAAAGACAATGATTATTGGAGAAAATGATTCTGAATCTATCTTATGAACATAATATCAGTAACTTATCTTCTGTTGAAAAGCTCCGAAATAATCAACAGCTTGAAGTCAATTCCCAAAAGAACACAATTACTTATTATAGTATCATTGGTTTTATGGATTTCTTTCAGTACAACAGCCATATCTTTTTAAGTATTTAATTTCATTTTTGCATCTTTTTTCTTAAAAGAATTTTTTTAAATTCAGCTTTGGTTTCTTACAATCCAATGCAAAAAAAAAAAAATTTTTTTTTTAAAAATAAATTAAATGAAATTCTTATTTGATTCTTACTTTATTGTTTATCAGAAAATTGTATTTCAATCCAATATATCTCGCTAAAAATCTTACTCCAAGAAATAATGCTAAAGAAGTTTATTTATTGCACATAGATTCCAAATGCTAGAAAACATAAACCAAAGTTTACTATGTCACAATGTGCGATCAAAGAATTAGATAAATATGACACTGAATGATGAATGATAATGATTCAGTGACCAGCTTGATATGATCACTAGTTCATAAACACTCCAGTTACACCTTCTTGCTTTCACATTGTCCTCTGCTCATCTGAAATAGCTAGCCACATGCATCTTACATCCAAGCCCAACTAATATTCACTCACATTATGTCCTAACTCTCAGATGACACTGCTCATTTTGTTTATTCCTTCTTACTTAATATTCTCTCCTCATCAATGCTTTTTCTATAAACATTGGTCTACAGATATCCAAGCTGAATATCCAATGCATGCAAACTCTTGGAATCTACCAAAAAAACAATATGTTTCTTTGGTACATTGAAAATAGGAAAAGTATTGGAATAATCTACTTTATAATAAGCCAATGAAGATTTCTGAAAAGTCTAAAGTAAATCACTCATTCTAGATACATATTCTAGTTACAATCTAACATATAACAGAACCCAATGGTAGAGGGAAACTAAAGCAATAAAGAAAGTTGGAGTGGGTGTCAGTAAGAGATGCTAAATGCAGTAAACTGTAGTGAGAAGTTTTGCATTGAAGTTACTGGCATTTTAATTAAAAACACTATTCATTGTCAACAAATATGAGATACCAGTACTAGATGGATCCCACTGAGTAGGCATATAGGCATACATGCAAAAAATGGGTTCTCCAAATTTCAAATCTTCCCACTTCACCGGTCAATACCACGGTTCAAGCCCGAATATACAAAGAAGATATATTCATATGAAAATATAAACAAGACTGAATAAATTTTACCAAAGTACATTCAGTGACAACTACTCACACACAAACTCCTTCTGTCACTTGCTAACAACCTAACAATTTACACAGCTAACAACCTAAACTATGGGTTCTGTCATGGCCTTTTGTCGTATGACATTAACACACAAATTTAGTGGAGAATAAAATTTTATGCCTATGTACTTACATACAAATCCTAACCATTCAGCCTCTGGATTACACACAAATAATTCCTGTCCAATCTGTCACTTGAACGATACAATTTAGGGAGACTTGATTGTTTGGGACTGTCACTAGACACATTCATTCAACTGTATCAGCTTGAATTGCTGAAGCAAAAATAGTGTCACATGACATTAATGCACGAACGTAGCAGTGAACTTACAAACATTTCTAAGTATAATTACATGAAATTTCTCAGTTAATCTAATTGTACCCTAAACAGAAGTTTGAGCCATGATCTCTCTATAAAAAAAACAAGAGAATTTTTGAACTCCAGTCAGAAGCGAGATAGTTGTAGTATACTCCACATCTTTCTGTCTCAACTTTTGAAAATCAGGAAAATCAGCAGAACCATTGTTTTAAAATAAACCATCTAAAAGACTCCCAGTGAATTTTCAATTTCTTTTATGCTCACACACACACACATATACCCGAGTATGTATATATAGCAAGAGGCTGACTCAACCAAAACAATACATGCATACATACTACAACACATTTATTAATATATTCTCAGATGTATTCCTTTCATGTAAACAAAAATTTTACTCATCTTTTGCCCATTATGTAAAGTGTATGTTATTACCTAATTATGATGCACAATAAATTACATCTTAGCCATACTAGCAACATATCACTTCTACTTATACCTCTCTTTCTTTCTTTCTTTCTTTCTTTCTTTCTTTCTATCTATCTGTGTGTGTGTGTGTGTATATATATATATATATATATATATGTCTATTTTCCTTTACTGACACCCCCAACCTCATATTTGAAATTCCTCCCCACCTCCTCCTAGCTTGTTCCTCAACCAGAATGCCTAAGCACTACCTACCCTTTGACATTGCAATCAACTTATCCCTCCCTTTCTCTTTCTCTCTTTCTATTTACTCTCATACGTTTCTACTTACTTCAGTATTCTCCATCTGCTACCATCTCAACCATTATTTTTTGAATTCCTCCTTTGCTTTCCTGCCAGCATCTATAACTAGATCCCTTCCTCCATTTTAATGTCTACCCCTCCGTTCTCCCAACGTACTGACTTCCCTTTCTCAGTTTTATTGCCTCTGTCATCTCTAATTAATAACATCGCTTGTCAAACCAAACAGCTATGCAACCCTTCACAATACAACCCATCCTACCCCTTTCCAGTAGTCTCTTGACTTACCACTTCTACCTCCCTCAATATGCAGATCACACATTCCTCCCCTTCCTGCTTTGCTTCTCTGATCTCTTCTTGCTCCCCTGCTTTAGCATTCCACTCTGCTGAACTGCTTACTCCCACCGACTCCTGTTTGTCTTCTTCACTCACTCTACCCTTAAATTTATCTTGTTTTTGATCTCAAATTTTCGATCAAAACTATTATATAATTCTAAGCCCCCACTGAAATAGCTGTCAGACTTGAAATACCATGCCCTCTTCTCTTTGTTTTCTGTTTTTTTTTTTTTGTACTCCATGTAAATTTATTTGGTAAATGTATAAATATATATATGCTTATACATGAATGTTCATCTGAATATTTTTAGGTTTTGTTTGTCTTTCTACACACACACACACACACACACATATATATATATATATGTGTATATATATATATATATATTATATATATATATATATATATATATTTATACATATATATATATTTACATGTATATATGTATATGTGTATGTTTTATATATCAAGTCCAAGCATTATTTTATCTCTCTCTCTCTCTCTCTATATATATATATATATATATATATATATATATCAATGTGAAGGTGCATGGCTTAGTGGTTAAGGTGTTCCACCCATGATTACAAGATCATGGGTTCGATTCCCAGACCAGGCATTGCGCTGTGTTCTTGAGCAAAGTACTTCCTTTCATGTTGCTCTGCAATCATTTTGACATGTGACATGTGGCACCCATTGCACCTGTACAGGTAATATTGGTCTGATGGAGGGAGTAAGCTTATGCCCACACAAACATTTGATCACTATAAACAAATCATCTATGTGGTTTTTCAGTAAGAAATTGTCAAACCCTCATATGTCATTTAACAGTTATTTGTAAAATTACAAGATCCAGTTTACTTGTGGATATATTTTGAAACTATTTCTGTACCCAGACAGTTTCTCTTCTGTTCATGTTTCACAACGTTCTTTTGCACACTGAGATTTTTATTGTGAGAGAAAAATTTACTTTTAAAAATAGTCTTCTTTACAAGTACAGGTAGGTTACATGTATTATGTATGTGTGAATATACATACACACACATACACGCACACATAAATACATACATACATGTACACACATACATATATGTATATATGTGTGCTGTATGCAAACATTTTCTCATTGAATCTATAAGCAATCACAATGAAACTGAATTCTTTCAAATTAAGCTATGAAGCATCAAAGACTGTATCATATTTCTTGATAAGCACTTTTAACTTTCTGCTTTTAGCATTATGATTGATTCAGCAGTTGTTAACTTGAAAATTTAAAGATCAATATTTCTCTCTAAGAATACATTGTAGCTCATTATTGCTAAGTAATCAAGTTAAAGACAATTTAGATAAAGCCAAATATATTCCCTCTACAGGTTTTCTCCTGCATTGTCCATAATGATTTAGATGTGATGAATCTTTAAGTTAAGTATTTTGTACATATTCACACAAAATATTTTCTTTAAATAAATGTTCCTGTTAGGATTATTAAATCACTTGTGAATTTTTTCCATCTAAAGTTTTAATAAGAGAAAAGGCAAGGCCATGCTATCCTCAGAGAAATAATAATGCCAAATATACAAAAAAGGATTTGGTAGCAATTTAAAATAGTGTATGTAATGTAAGCTATGAATGCATTTGAGCTATAATAGAATCACAAGCAGGTTGGCAGAAAGAGTTAACTTTGTATGTGTTACAGGAGTGATTAAAATAAAAGTGTACTTATGAAATAAATTCCTTCGAATACCTGAAGACTCACTAGATGCACTGGGTATTTGGACTAAATTTGACAGTTTACACAAAAGGAAAAGAAAAAAAAATATTCCATTCCTAAATAAATGTATTTAAAAAAATCGGTGCCAAGAGCACCATCTGAGCATGATCGTTGCCAGAGCAGCCAACTGGCTTCTGTACCTATGACACGTAAAAGGGCACCATTCGAGCATGATCTTTACCAACGTCACTTCACTGGCACCTGTGCTATTGGCACGTGTAAAAAGATTCGAGTGAGGTCATTGCCAGTACCGCCTGACTGGCCCCCGTGCCGGTGGCATGTAAAAAGCACCCACTACACTCTCGGAGTGGTTGGCATTAGGAAGGGCATTCAGCTGTAGAAACTCTGCCAGATCAAGATTGAAGCCTGGTGCAGCCATCTGGTTCACCAGCCCTTAGTCAAAATCGTCCAACCCATGCTAGCATGGAAAGCAGACGTTAAACTATGATGATGATGATGATGATGATTGAGGCTGGAAGATAACAGTTTTCTGAAAGTAGTTGCCTTCTGGTTCCACCACAGCCTAGGGACAGCTCCGGAACTTAGTGCATGCATTTTTCACTGTGTTGCAGGGAAGATCTTCAATCACCTCCTTGGTCTTGGCCACGAATTTGGCCTTGATGTTGTAGGCAGAGTAGTTAGTGTCTTCCCCAGCCACAGCCCACACGTAGTAGCCCATGAGATATTGAATAATATGTATGCCTGAAATGCAATACTGCATGGTAGTGAGCCATGCACTTTAGATAAGAGGCTTTGTGACAGTTAAAGAAGAACATTAGCATGTCTTGGTTCTCAGTCAAAGTAAGTTTTATTCAATACTCTAAACTATAATTAGACCTAATCAGTTTTGTGCATATTTTTTATTGAACATAAAATAAATGTGGTACTGAATTGTTAATTCTTTTCTTAATGAAAGTGATTTATGAATAAGCAGTTGTTAGTAGCAATCAACGTCAGCTCACAGTCTTGATTGAAAAACTTATTACAATATAACTGGGCTGGCAATCAAAATTATATTTGTCCTAGAGAACTAAATAAATACTTACAATGTGGGAACTTATTAAAAATTTGAATTACCAAAAACAGCATAAATCAAGAAACTTTAAGCTCATAAATAGAGAATAATAAAAAAAAAAACATGTATAATTGAAACTAGATTTTATATTTATTGATGGATGAATGAGTATTATGGTTAATATTTTTAATAGAATACTTTTGTGCAGATATCTAAAATGTGTTGATTGAATAAGAAAAGTGTAGTGTAAATGTACAGCTCCTTTGTAAATGTCACAGTGTAATTACCAGTAAACAATAGATTTTGTGACAATATCTGCTCTCTCACTAAAACTTTATATTTCTCTTAAGTAAGTGACTAATCCTTGAGATGTGTATTTACAAATGGGTTTTATTGTTTTAATTAAGTTTTTCGTTGTTGTAGCAGATTCAATTGGCAAATCCTTTCCTTGTTGTTACTGACACAAAGTAACGATCTTTGTTTAATTCATTAAGGCAATTAAGATATCAAGCAAAAGAGTCTGCAATAAAATCAGCTATAACATCAAAATGCAGGACCAAATGAAAACAATTGATCTGTATACACACGTATCACGGATTCAAAATGATTACTCACTGATTGTGCAAATGTATAAAAACGTTAACAAAAGAACAGCCATGCAGAGAGCTTACATTGCTGTGGTAAATCACAATGGCGTGTTAACAAAAAAAATCACTTTGCATTAGATTTTACTTTGATTTTATCAGCTGTAAAGCAGTATTTAAAAACTGTAAGCATTCTTATTCACATACACAACATCACATACTTCCCGCTCATTAAATGATTTGGTAGAATCAGTCAACTCTATTTTCAGATATGCAATAAATATTTGTGTAAAGAAAATGTACTACAGCTGCCCTACCTGCTTAAAGGACTAGGGACAAGAATTCATAATAAAGTTCTAAACATTTTAAAGAATTTCTCAATAAACTGCCATTACTTTTAATCATTCATAAAAGCAATAATCAAAACATATAGCCTTCCCAAAGGTCTCAGCAACCATGATATACAGTAATACTCATATGGCACCATCTAATAACATACAAGACAGACTATGTTAGTAAACAGCAAAATTAAAACTCTGTGAAACTAGATTGCAACTCTTTAATTCAATTCCATAATGCTTGGTTAACAGCCACCAAGTTTTTTCTTTTTTCTTCATTACTCTTAGTAAAACAAATGCAACATTCAAAGAGAAACTAATGGAAAATATAACTGAATTATGTCAAAGAATACAAAGGCAAGAAATGAAAATAATGAGTGAAAAGGGTTCAGTAGGAAGGATATGAAACTTTTATAAGCAAATGACATTATATGAAGGTTATAGGTTCAGTCATATGCAGATTGAAAGCACATAAGTAAGAAAAACTATATGCAATTGCTTGAACAGCAACACATAACAGTCTTAGAATTTTAGGGCAACAGTCAGGTGGAAATGGTAGATCACTAGTTTGAATGTTCTTTGGTATGTTTGGGTTTACTCAGTTGAAGTTCCCAGCAGTTACATAACACAAATAACAGAGAAAATAAAAAGACATTTGACATTACAGCAATTTCAGATGGTATGCGGTTCGGCAAAAGAGACCGATAGAATAAGTACTGGGCTTACAAAAAAAAGAATAAGTCCCAGGGTCGAGTTGCTTGATTAAAGGTGGTGCTCCAGCATGGCCGCAGTCAAATGACTGAAACAAGAAAAAGAAAAGAAAAGAAAGAAAAATATGGACATTACCATCTTTCAAATGAAGAACTGTTTTATAAAATATGATAATGTTCTTGATTGGTTTGACCTATAAAGTTTTACATTAGTTAAAGAACTAAAAATATTTGTTAATCTGAACTACCTATTGGCTATAGATTTATTTTTGCAGGGTACACAAACTGATGAAATTGAGGTGGTCAATGCCCAACTAGAATGCCAACAATTCAATGTCTGTGGGAAAAATTCATGTGTAGAGAGGGTGCTTGGCCCAATACTTCTCACATAGTGAGGCCTGCTAAAGGAACCCCCCATTTACATGTAGTAGTGTCAAACTATCTACTTACATAAAAATTTAAATTAATAAATAAATCATCATCATCATAAAAATTAATTTTAATAATTGTAATGAATGAGGACAAAGTATAAGAAATTTAAGCAGGCGCAGGAGTGGCTGTGTGGTAAGTAGCTTGCTAACGAGCCACATGGTTCCAGGTTCAGGCCCACTGTGGGGCATCTTGGGCAAGTGTCTTCTGCTATAGCCCCGGGCCGACCAATGCCTTGTGAGTGGATTTGGTAGACGGAAACTGAAAGAAGCCTGTCGTATATATATATATATATATATATATATATATGTGTGTGTGTGTTTGTGCGTCTATGTTTGTCCCCCTAGCATTGCTTGACAACCGATGCTGGTGTGTTTACATCCCTGTCACTTAGCGGTTCGGCAAAAGAGACCGATAGAATAAGTACTAGGCTTACAAAGAATAAGTCCTGGGGTCGATTTGCTTGACTATAGGCGGTGCTCCAACATGGCCGCAGTCAAATGACTGAAACAAGTAAAAGAGTAAAAGAATAAAAGAGTAAAGTAAACAACAATAGTGAGCAAAAGAATAGAGCCCAAACATTTTATTCTACAAATTGTATCTAGGGTCTTTTTTTACCTGTAAAATTTTCCATGATACTTTGTAAAGAATTATCATCATAGGAGTAGGAGTGGCTGTGTGGTAAGTAGCTTGCTTACCAACCACATGGTTCCGGGTTCAGTTCCACTGCGTGGCACCTTGGGCAAGTGTCTTCTACTATAGCCTTGGGCCAACCAACGCCTTGTGAGTGGGTCTGGTAGACGGAAACTGAAAGAAGCCCGTCGTATACATGTATATATATATATATTTATGTGTGTATATATGTTTGTGTGTCTGTGTTTGTCCCCGCCCCCAACATCGCTTGACATCCCTGTAACTTAGCGATTCGACAAAAGAGACTGATAGAATAAGTACTAGACTTACAAAGAATAAGTCCTGGGGTCGATTCAGTTGACTAAAAGTGGTGCTCCAGCATGGCCACAGTCAAATGGCTGAAACAAGTAAAAGAGTAAAAGAGATATGATCATGAATACAAATATTGCTAAAGAACACCAACTTTCAACGGGGGAAACAATGAAAGAAGACAATGCATGAATAACAATTATTGAAGTACATACTGAGACTAAAGCTTTAATTGAGCAGAACAACCAGTCTGAATAGTTTCCTTTTACATTACCTTCAAACAACACGCTCTAAAAATGGCTTGCATCTTTAGTAAAATCTTCTCTCTTTATAGTTCTACAGGAGTTTATCTTAATTAATGGTGATGCATATGAGAGTGACACAGTCCTAAGAAAGACAAGGTCTCATTAAATATTGATACTTTCAGTATATCAAAGATGATAAAATGACCATAAATATCAATGTTTTGTTATATCATGCAAACATTTACTTGAGTATTAAATGCACTCTTACAAGAACATGGATGGTAGGGCTGGATCTTGGCTACCATCAACAAACTTAAACCTGTTGCAAGAATTCAAACCAGATACCAAGAGTTCTCAACTGCCCCATACTTTCATTACTTACAGTGGCCAGTGAATGTTCAGGCTGGGTTTATCTAAATAAATTGATTTCAGTACTTATGCTACCAGCTCTTTTTGCCAATGTGTCAAGTTACAAGAACGTAAACAAACCAACACCTCTTGTTATGAGGTAAAGGTAACAAAAATCAAGCAGCTCAGAGATTATGACGATTACCTCTCCTCATCTTACTCATATAAGAAATATATTTTAAAAATATAATGAAACCTAAAAGCTACAAGATATAGAATAACGTCATCTGCAACATGTGAACAGATATTCACAACCTCAGCACTCGACCCATTTAAGAGCTTTTCTTTTGCTAACTTTTAATATGTTTTATTTCATTATTTTAGCTATGTTATGAATTTCAACTGTTCTTATATTAATGTATCTTGTACTTCATCAACGACAGAATTTGGCCTTAAGTCAAATATTCTAAAATATCAGAAAATAAAAGCACATTTTGAAATACAGTGTTGAATTTTAAATATTCTGGAATTTAGAAAGTTTTTAATATAGGAATGTCTATCTAGCAACTTAAGGATACACAAATTGATATAGTTGTATTTTTTTTATTTGTTTGAAAAATGTTACTCAATCTATTTCCTGTAAACTTCAAAAGAATTTGAATTCAGTTGTGGAAAGAAACTTTTACTGTAATTATATGCCAATTTTCTTTTCATAGTTTGGAAGGAAGCAAAAGTTGAATTCAATATTTTTCATACAAATTCTCAAATAATTTAAATGGGTACAAAAACGTTTTCATAGAAATCTTGAAGAAAAAGTTATTTTGTTTCTTGAAATTGCTAGCAATCAGCTGAATGACAACTGAACAAATCTTTACTGGCACACTAAAAACATTCAAAGCATACTGGCTTATTAAAATCAATATTCTACAATGTAATTTCTTTTAGTAATATCAACTTACCAGGATATGTGGAACTCTTGTAATTTACTGAAGGATCAAAGAGTATATTCTTGTTTTTATTTACATTTTTAAGTAGTTTTCAGGTCTAATATTCAATAAAATTGATGTTATTTGAAAGAAAATTACCCAACCTCAAAGCAAGTAAATTTAATGGAACACATTTAGACAGACTTGTGTTATGGTTTGCATTTTTTCTTTATGCAAAGAAATATTCGAGTTCAAATTTTCCTTCTTGTGAAAATATTTTAATATATCTGCCATTGTTTTGAACACTTAAAATTTAGTTTCATGCTTGCTTTAACTTGGATAGATTTGCAATAAAATATTTCCAAGTGTAAACATTTATCTGTGTAATACAATGTAGTCAGGTTTGGCTTGAAGAAGGTAGGTCTACTTCAATATCTGATTAAAAACTATTACTGACTCTCAGGTGCCAATAGTGGAATCCAGTCTGTTGCAAGATTTTCAAGCAGGCCTTCTACTTAAAGATAGCATCTTGCTGCCTCTTGAGTAGCACCAAGGAAAAATATACTATCGAGGCTTAATCCTGTACATCCTTCTCCCTAGTCACTGGATTAAATGAGACTCATTCAAGGGCTCTGACTTCCAGCTGTTTCTTGTATGTTTTTTTTACCAATGTGTATTGACATTTCGCACAACATGTTCATATGCTGAGAAAAAATAAAATTCTGATGAATGCATCAACGAAAGCTTTTGATGTCAAGTTGCTTCCTTTAAACATTCACTGTTTACATGAAATTAATTCGAGTTTTGTTGAACATATAGCCATACTTAGAAATATCAGTTTTATTTCTTCTTTCCATGGATTCACTGTTTTGTTTAGAATGTAATGTTTTCCAATAATACAACTTTGAAATTAAGTAACTAACAAACTGATGGCTAATCATTTAATTACTCTTTACATTTATTCAGATATTATTTTATTTCATGTTTGAAAAACGTTTTTGATAATTACAAATGGATGTGAAAAAGGAAAAAATGTTCTTTTATCTTAATACTATATTTAGTACAAAGTGCTCATTTTCCAAATTTCTAAACCTAAAAGATAGCTCTCTCTTTTCTCTTTTACTCTTTTACTTGTTTCAGTCATTTGACTGTGGCCATGCTGGAGCACCGCCTTTAGTCGAGCAAATCGACCCCGGGACTTATTCTTTGTAAGCCCAGTACTTATTCTATCGGTCTCTTTTGCTGAACCGCTAAGTGACGCGGACGTAAACACACCAGCATCGGTTGTCAAGCAATGCTAGGGGGACAAACACAGACACACAAACACACACACACACATACATATATATATATATATATACATATATACGACAGGCTTCTTTCAGTTTCCGCCTACCAAATCCACTCACAAGGCATTGGTTGTCCCAGGGCTATAGCAGAAGACACTTGCTCAAGATGCCGCGCAGTGGGTCTGAACCCGGAACCATGTGGTTGGTTAGCAAGCTACTTACCACACAGCCACTCCTGTTCACATTATATTTGGAAACTAAACGCTAGCTTTTTTTTCCAAGCAAAATGCATGGCCACAATCTCATTGTATGGTGAAGAAAGTAATATCTGTTGCCCAGAGAGTTTAAATGACCATAACCTTGTGGCCTATGCTAGGGGTGTAATCAGTCCACTTATGTGTGCCTTTTCTTCATTGGACGCTAAACTCTGCTTGTAACGACCAGTTGAGGCAAGTGAAATCGAAGTCGTTAAGCACACCATTCAAGCGTGACCGTCACCAAGCACCCACTACACTCTCGGAGTGGTTGGCATTAGGAAGGGCATCCAGCTGTAGAAACTCTGCCAGATCAGAGTGGAGTCTGGTTTGCCAGACCTCAGTCAAATCATCAAACCCATGCTAGCATGGAAAGCGAACGTTAAATGATGATGATGAATAATGTGAATGTTAAAGATGATGGTGTTTCTGATCTGCTATTCCAGTTTCTTGCAGATTATACTCCATGGGTTTCTCTCCTTTGGTAATGAAATACTGAAACTTCTCTAACCTGTTTTTGATATCTGCAGACAGCTTTTGCACTACGTGAGTTTGGCAAGGAACTGACTCTTCATGTCTCTCCACAAAGCACTGACTCTAGCCAACATTTATCTTAAAATGGTCAGGCATTCTTCAAATTTGGCGATTTCCAACATCTAGAGACATTTCTTCATCCATTCAATCATTTGATCTTCCAAGTTAAAAAATAAGGCAGATTTCTTATTTCTTTATTGCCCACAAGGGGCTAAACATAGAGGGGACAAACAAGGACAGACAAATGGATTAAGTCAATTACATCAACCCCAGTGCGTAACTTGTACTTAATTTATTGACACTGAAAGGACAAAAGGCAAAGTCGACTTTGGCGAAATTTGAACTCAGAACGTTATGGCAGACAAAATACCACTAAGCATTTCACCCGATGTGTTAACGTTTCTGCCAGCTCGCCACCCTAAATAAGAAATCTGCCTAAATAAGGCAGATTTCTCTGCTTCACCTGCAGTATAGATTGAAGTTTGGATTTTGTTTTTGTGCTAGAGTGAGATTCAGAACACCTAAACATTGACCAGCTATGTAGTTTCCTTTTATTTTTGCATACAAGATTAGTCTTCAATTTCTCTGCACATGCATACCATATTTACTAAGATATAACAGTATGAAAAGGGTGATAACTGTATTATGTAATAAACTAATAAATACATTCTGTTGTTCTGGGGAGAGTCATTTTCTTTTTGTGCCTTATAATGTAACACACTCACCGGTAAAATTTCCACTTATTTCTTTTTTTTTTCTCAAAAAATTTTCGTTGCGTCTTGCAACCTTTTCAATAGTCTTGACATATATATAATTGAAAAGGCTGCAAGATGCAACAAAAAGTTTAGGAAAATAAAAATAAGAAATAAGTGTAAATTTTACCGGTGAGTGTGTTAAATTGTAAGGCACAAAAAAAGAATGACTCTCCCCAAACACAACAGAATATGCTTCAACACACGAATTCATATAAAGAATCTTGCAAACCAAATCCAAAAACGAAATATAATAAATACATACTTATACACACACACACACACCACACACAAGAGCATCTCTACTTTCAGTAGTGAACAATAACTAGTTTGCTCTTCTAAGCCAACACAACCATGTGTACATCACTGTACAAACTGAAAAATAAAATTAAAAATAAACTTATTTAAATGCTTTCATTATCGAAATTAAATTGATTGTTCTAGAAAAAAAGCATGACTGCGCTGTTTCTACAATATCGACTTTAAAGCAGCTGTACTTTTATGGCCTCTGACAGTTAAGTTTAAAGTTCACTTCTGAATTTGCTTTTTGTACTTTTATGATGCATTAATTTTTTTCACTGTAACAGGTTTAGTTGGTAATGATGCAAATATGACTGTATTCAGTAATTATAATATAGGCGTAGGAGTGGCTGTGTAGTAAGTAGCTTGCTTACCAACCACATGGTTCTGGGTTTAGTCCCACTGCGTGGCACCTTAGCCAAGTGTCTTCTACTATAGCTTCAGGCCGAGCAAAGCCTTGTGAGTGGATTTGGTAAATGGAAACTGAAAGAAGCCCATCGTATATATGTATATATATGTATGTGTGTGTGTGTGTATATGTTTGTGCATCTGTGTTTGTCCCCCCAACATCGCTTGACAACCGATGCTGGTGTGTTTACATCCCTGTAACTTAGCAGCTCGGCAAAATAGACCAATAGAATAAGTACTAGGCTTCCAAAGAATAAGTCCTGGGGTCAATTTGCTCGACTGAAGGCGGTGCTCCAGCATGGCTGCAGTCAAAGGACTGAAACAAGTAAAAGAATAAAAGAAAAGAATTAACTAAACACTCCTTTTTACATACATTATGATATAGATACCACTGTGATGACATACAACTGTTTGAGATGATACTAAAGAAACCTCAGTGTGTTTAATAAATGAAAGGTTCCATAACTTATGATCAGGGATGTTCATTATACACGAGTATGTGTTACTCTCCAATAAGTATTGTTTTTTTTTTATTTAGGACTACTTAATTATTAATAGAAATATTAAAATTACTAAGTTTGTGTATCAAATAGCTAACTTAAGGCGATGGCCTCATGGAGCTAATAAGCGGACAGCTTTATTCTTATTTTTATAAGAATGCCATATTAGTATGGCGATAACTATTATTTTACTTAATTATTGTTGCATTTTTAAAAAAACACAAGATATTAACAAGCAAAATATTAAGATAGTATTGCAGTAAAACAACTTCACAGACTAGGTGAACTTAAGCTTAAAAGTAATTTAGTATTATTTTTTTATATTAGCAATGTTACAGCAATGAGCCTCTTTTTTTTTTAATCAGAAGTCAAATCACAAAAGTATGATTATTAAAATACAAACTGTAATAATATTTTTTACTCTTTTACTTGTTTCAGGCATTTGACTGTGGCCATGCTAGAGCACTGCCTTTAGTCGAGCCAATCGACCCCATGACTTATTCTTTGTAAGCCTAGTACTTATTCTATCAGTCACTTTTGCCAAAATGCTAAGTTATGGGGATATAAACACACCAGCATCGGCTGTCAAGCGATGTTGGGGGGACAAACACAGACACAAACATATACACTTACACACATATATATATATATATATATATATATAATATATATATATATATATATATGAATGCATATATATATATATATGTATGCATATATATATATATATACATATATACAACGGGTTTCTTTCAGTTTCCATCTACCAGATCCACTCACAAGGCTTTTGTCGACCCGAGGCTTTAGTAGAAGACACTTGCCTAAGGTGCCATGCAGGGGGATGGAACCCGGAACCATGTGGTTGGTAAGCAAGCTACTTACCACACTGCAACTCCTATGCCTATATTCAAGTTTGCTTATTGTTTTGAAAGATTTTCAGATGTATTTGTCAGCTGAGATTAAACTGCTTAAGATGAATTAAATCAAATCTTCATACATCATAATACTTATAAATTCTAATGGCAGCTTTATCAATATACATTGTATACGCCAATACAACTCTGGAGTATGAATATCACTGATATCTAATAAATTATTTTGCATGATTTTTTTAAAAACATTTCTATGAAATACTTATCCACTTCATAAAACATGTAGATTCATACATGAAAATGACAAAACACAAAACTTATTTTAGCAATGTTTCTTTATGAATAAAGAATTTTTTATTAAAATTATGATAAGTGATTTGGCTATAGAGAATTAAGCAAATAAATAAATAGATAAATAAATAGATAAAATAAGAAAAAATTCAGCTGAAAGCAAAGTTGCAGAGAAATATACTTTGAGTTAAATATCTACATTGTAAAGTTGGGTTTCGATCAGATTTAGGTTTTTGCTGGTGACACATAAAAAGCACCAACCGATCATGGCCGTTGCCAGCCTCCCCTAGCACCTGTGCCGGTGGCATGTAAAAAGCACCCACTACACTCATGGAGTGGTTGGCGTTAGGAAGTGCATCCAGCTGTAGAAACTCTGTCAGATCAGACTGGAGCCTGGTTCAGTCTCCTGGCTTTCTGGACCCCGGTCAAACCGTCCAACCCGTGCTAGCACGGAAAACGGATGCTAAACGATGATGATGATCATCATGATAGACTGACAGATTGTATTAGAACCAGATATATAAATCAATCCGCAGATAAAGCATTATGATCATTTTGGCCCTAAGTAAAAAGATATTGAAATAAAACTGTATTTCTCTGAATACTTTTTTCTTGACCAATACTTCTACACTCCATATTATTTAGCATCAAAATATTTTTGCTAATAGTGAATTTCCTTCAAATCACATGGTTCCTGTTTTGATTAGTCATAGCCATGTGTTGTGTTAGAATGCCCATTAACATAACACCTCACTCTATGAGTCACTTTGTCAAATAACAATTTCCTTAGCGATTTTATTGTTCTGTCTGCTTATTGAAAGAGTCTTTTTCTGTTTCCTTATATTACATCGTATCAAGATTGTGCTATTCAATAGAAAGAAAATGAATGTGTCACTGAATAAAACTAACATCCATTAAAGATATTTTGTGAAGTCAACCGAAATTTCGGTTGCTCTAGGCAGTTTCACTTATCTATGGACAATTTGTACACTTGATTTTTTTTTTGTTCCCTGAAATGTCTCTAAATTTTATCTGTTGTATGTTCAATGTGTTTAATAAAAATCAGGAAGAGATAGGCGACTGTATTTACACATATTTGCAGATGAATTTTTGTTTAAATACTTCCCAGAAAATATAGTATAGAATACATTTTTGTTACTTATATTGCATTCAGTAGTCAACTTGAAATATATTACTTCATAATGTATTAGTAAACTAATGTTTTTCAACAAGCTAAAATAATGTTATTGATACTTCTAATAACTTGAAATACTATGTGCATTTTGATAACTTTGTGAATTAAAGAATATAAAAACGTGTACACAATGATCACAAGAGTTTTAAAGATATTTTAACTTTAACTTTCAAAAATAAACAATGTTTATCAAAATGAAACTGAATAATTCTGACGTTAAATAAAAGAAAATTTATAACTTTGTTACATAACATGTTGCATAATATTATAGAAAATTTTGCAAATTTAGTTTTTGAGGTCATTTCTCACAATACTAGTCTTAACAATGAGATCACAAAGGACCAAGGTGCGTGATGATATACTGTATATAAGACCAAGCCATGTTAGCATGGAGAATCAAATGATACAATGGTGCCATTGATGACCATGATGATGATGAATGTAAGATATTCATTTCCATTTTCATATCATTTTCATTTAGAAAAAGTGTAGTTTCTGGAAGTTTTGAGCAAGCTTTTCAATTCTATATATAACATTTGATTTATGAAATGAACTAGATATTGACAGAATTATGCTAAAATATGAAAGGATACAATTATTTTGTTTTATGGTAGTTTATTGATGCTGTTTAACAGGTTTTGTTTATCTTCTTTTTAGATTACTGCATATAAATATTAATTTCTTTGGTGAAATCTATTGATAGAATGACTTGCAGCATTGCATGTATGCTGTTCTGTTGATAGTCAAGCACAACATAATGCCGCATTATTATCAATATATTGACATTGTATGCACTATCATTGTAGAACTGTTAGATACGAGACATTGATTTCTTGATATATCTATTTTGTTTTGATTTTAATGTAGTTATTTCTATTTATGTTTTGGATACACAATAATATGGTTTGGTTTCTTGCCATATTTATATATACACATCTTCTGTAAACATTAAGAAATATTTTTATAAAATGGATGTCTACAAGGATAATAATCAATAATGAGGAAATTAACAAAAACAATTGTGATAGAAGTCTGAAAAGTTACTTGGTGGAAATATAACTGAACTTCAAAACACTTTATAACAATTTATGTGTATTGCTGCATACTATAAAAATAACTTTATCAGATGGATTATCTTGAAAGAAAATAACAATTTCACATGTATTTCAACTTTTTCATGAAATGTACTGAAAATATTGGATATCAACAAAGTCTAAAAAATGTTTAAGAAAAGTTTTTGAATTTGATTTTTTAAAAAATACTTTTCTTTCTTTTTTCTTTTTTTATATATTACTGTATAAAAATACGTTTTAGTTTATCTTTTTTCTATGCTAACATCTTGGATCATGTAATTTTATAAAGCCGTCTCCTTCTGTTGATATGTATAATCACCACCTTCATTTTTTTTATGCCTTTACTTCTACACCAACATGGATTACGAGACTGCAACACAACCGTTTTCCAAAAGTATAGGTACACCATCATCTTAAACAAATATTTGAAACCTATATGGCATATACCGTATGCACTCCAGTTCTGGAAAAGGGACACTGTGTCCTTGGTTCCTGTATATTGTAAGAGGAACATAAAAGGGTTGGCAGCAGAAAGGAAATCCAGATAATTAACACTACTTCAGAAGAAAAACTCTAATCCATACCTGCATGGGGAAAACAGGCATAAAACGATAATGGTGGTGGTAATGATGATAGTATCTTTTTCCCCACAAGTGTTACTTAATGGTAGAGAAGGCACATCTATGGAAAACAATGTTTATATGTAATGTGCCAGAAATATATAAAAATGTGAAATATTTGTGAAACACACTAATTTAGACTTAGCTGATTGGTCTATAACCTGAGAAAAAAATAATTGAGGAATTCTGACAGAGAAATCTTAGAAGTTGTTTCAAACTTATCAAATAAAGTAGTGAAGGCCTTAGATAAGGCTTCCAAACCTTAGATAAGTACACATCAAAAAAATGAATCCATATACAGCAGCAGAGAAATATTATTTTGTTTGGAAACAAGTGTGGGTTGGCAACATGAAGGACATCCAACTGTAGAAAATTCTTCCTCATTGAATTCTGTATGATCTATGGAGGAATGGAAAAATTGGTGTTAGAATCTTGATGATAAGGTGGCGAGCTGGTAGAAACGTTAGCAGGCTAGGCAAAATGCTTAGCGGTATTTTGTCTGCCATTACGTTCTGAGTTCAAATTCTGCTGAGGTCGACATTGCCTATCATCCTTTTGGGGTCGATAGATTAAGTGCCAGTTATGCACTGGGGTCGATGTAATCGACTTAATCCCTTTGTCTGTCCTTGTTTGTCTCCTCTATGTATATCCCGCTGTGGGCAATAAAGAAATAAGAACCTTGATGATGATAATGACTAAAATAGAAACCTTTATGTAAAATTCATATTTAGCAGCTTATTAGCTTCAGATAAAATACCACATGATATTTCTTCTGACACTTTTACATTCTCAATTCAAATCCCTCTGTTCAACTTTGCCTTTCTTCTCTCTAGGATCAATAAAACAGTGTATCAGTCAAGTACAAGGACTGATTTAATCAATTAACTCCTCCAAAATTTCTGGTCTTGTGCCAACAATAGAAAGAACAGCAGTAACAACAACAATGCTTTTTTCTACTATAGGCACAAGACCTGAAATTTGGGAGAGGGGAGCTAATCGATTACAATGATCCCCTTGCTCAACTGGTACTTATTTTACTGACCCCAAAAGAATGAAATATAAAGTCAACCCTAGCAGAATTTGGACTCTCTTAATAGAAATAACGATTTCTGAATAAAGCACAAAGATAAAAACAAATTTGAAGAGAAAGGGTTAATTGATAATATCAACTCCAAATACTTCACTGATACTTTATTTTACCAATACTGAGAATGTGAAGGGTGAAGGGTGAAGATAACCTCCGCAGAATTTGTACTTAACATCTAAGCTGTTGCAGCAAATGTTACAAAACATTTATACCTTTATACCAATGTTCTAACAATTCTGTCAGCTCACTGTTTTCATAGACGATGATGATGATGATGATGATGATGATGATGGTGGTGGTGGTGGTGGTTAAGATGATGATGATGGGGGGGGGAGGAGGAGGAGGAGGAGGAAGAATTCCTCTATGGAAATACCTGTGAAACTGAGGCATGAACCATGAAAACAAGGACAAACATTTTTATTTTTGAAAATGTTTCATAAACCTACGGACAATTGAGTTTAACAAAGAATTGCCCAAAACTCAAAGCATACTGCTCTGAAATGTCAGCCTGTCTACAAGAATGTACTGACTTATGTGAGCCTTTTTACTGGAAGAGAGATCAAATGTTAAAATTCATGTCAAATTGCCAACATCAAAGTGTTAACAGAATAGGTAATGAAGATAGATGTCAAATTGCCAACATCAAAGTGTTAACAGAATAGGTAATGAAGATAGATGCTCTAGTGGTTTAAAGTGCATTTAATCATTTAATCAATTGGACTGTTTACTTATTAAATTAATGTGTTAGTGGCTGTTTATTTTGCAGGTATGTGTCCTCTTGACATGATCTTAAGGCTAAGTTACTATAATACACATGTCTAGCAAGGATTAACCTTTCAACTGCAGTCCAAAAGATGGGCTTCCACAGTTTCAGTTTATCCCTTTTCACCAACAAGGCTTCTAATAACCCGAGACTCTTGTAAAAATAAATGCTTCACAATGAGATCGAACTCAGTATCTCATGATTTCAAAACAAATTTCCTCACCATTCTTGCTGTCACATCTACGTCACAGATATCACAAGCCATCTAGTAACAAATTTTGGCTTCCTTTTTTGAACTTTGACTTTTACAATTCCTGATGTTATTTATTTTCTTTACACACACACACACACACACACTCACGTTTGTGTGTGTGTGTGTGGGGGGGGGTATTATATTCTACTACTTTTCATTTCATTTAAAAAAATTTTTCTGCTTCTTGTTAAAGCTATTTCATACTACTTTTTCTTTATTCCTTATAGCATCTATTTACAGGCCAACACAATCACATAGCTGGAGACTGTAGCCTATTGAACAGGTACTGATGATAAGGTTACTATGTATATAGCAATCTTTGTGTGGTGAAGTAAAGAATACATTTCATCAAGAAAATTCACAATTTCTTAAAGTTTTGCTGTATTAAAAGACTATTCTTGGTTATTTGTTTGGAGTAGGTTATATTTTGGCCAATATTGAAATTTAGCCTAGAAATTTCAAAGAACTTAACCATGCTCATGGTGAGTGCAAAGGATGATACAATGGTTAAGACTAAAAGACAGAAAATAATTCCATCAGTATGTCTGAACAGAAAACATTTTTATAATCTAACATTTCTTAACTTAGACTTTTAAACTTTTCTTTTCAAGCACACATTCACAAGGTGATCATACATTATGTTAAATTAATACTTTTTGCTGACAATGAAATTAGTCCAAACTTAAACTCTTTAAAAAGTAAATGAAAATCCTAGAAATATCCTGCAGTGAATTAATGAATGGAGATTTCTGAAAATAGAAACATTATGCACAGACAAAGAAAAAAAAATCTACTGATTATATTTTATAAATATTGTTTAAAACAAGCAAGTACAGACTACTATATGTGCACATAGGATTCATAAATTGGAGAATTTCCAAAATAACAAAATATAATTTATTATAAAAAAGCAAAATCATCATTACTGTTTTACTGTCCATTTTTCCATGCTTGCATGGGTCAGGCTATATAAGAATTAAATGGTTATAATTTAGCAATCTTATTCAAAGTAAGTTTCTGTGTCTAAATCTTCTTGGTGGTGATCAGATATTAATCCTCTTCTATTATAAAACGATAGCTACAATTGCTTGGGTTGTGACATACTAAGGAGAACTACATTATGTTTTTGAAATCTTTCAAATACAGAGTTGAAAATGTGGAAACAAACAAAATTAAATGAAAGCAAAACATGAAAATTACTTGGGTGGGATTCAAGCTTATTTTAAAATGTTGCTTAAGTGAGCACGGAAGTAAAAGATATTTGCTTGAGTCATACCTAAGAAAATTCAACCAGTTTTCTGCAAGAATCTATAAAATAAACGGGACAGCATTATTTAGCTGTTATTTTGCATCTTTGATTCATGGAAATGAATTAAACACTCATGATTCAAAGCAGCAATTTCAAAGGTTGTCAGATCAGTACATTTAGTCCTGAGATCAAAGAATATAAGAAACTCTACTTTTTCTGTGAATCATGAGGTCAAAGAAATTGAACTGGTCATGGATACATTGAAACTCCGATGTCTGGCAGCTGACTTGGCAGACACCAATAAAATTATTAACCATCTTACTAACAATAACTCTGAGTACCTTTTCAAACTTCACCTGTCTAACACTCATGGACATGTTTACAAAGTCAGAAAACAGCACAGCTCCCATGACTTTCAGAAACATCTTTTTCACGCTAAGAGTTGCTGAAGCATGGAACAAACTGCTGGCATCAGTTGTTAGTTGTTGGAGCACTGCATCCTTCAAAACTTCCATGCTTCCTGAGATTCACCAACACTACACCTGATTTTCTTCCCTCCATACACACGCAAGCATGTATCTGATTCATACACTGTTCACTTCCCAGACATTTGTGCATTACTGCATATGCTTTATATGCACTTTTGGCAAGTTGTGGTGCACCTGAGCACTGTATACAATAATTTCATTATTATTATTATTATAAAGAGCTTTAAGTTGCACACTACTCTGCTAATAAACAGGTTATAATAATTTTTAGTTGAAGGAGTCCAAACATAATTATTAGCTAATTTTCAAAAATTCGAATGTATCTTAAATACATTTAAATTTTGATGTTCAGTTAAAGAAATATTCATTATATTTGAAACATTTTCTTTCTGTTTCTTATCTCTAATCTATAATGTACTGCTTTTCTCAACAGGTATTGCTGTTTTCTTTCATTAGCAATATTTGAATTCTACTAATTTTCTTTCATGTTTCTTAGCTTTCATTACTTATCCATAATTTGAAGAATTTGTTTCTCTTTGAAATATATAACACTGTATCAGTGCAATTATAATCATCTATGTGTGCATTGTTTAAATTGCAATACAAACTGTTTAAACTACACATTTTGTTTTTTTAATTTTCACTTGTAAATCTGAAATTATCATCATTCTTAATTTGTATTTATTGTTTTCATTTTTCATACAAAAGATATTATCTTATTTATAAAGCTTGTTTTATATATATAGCTCTGTACTGATTAGAAATTAGTGCATTTTTTCTAAATAATAATTTTTATGAGCCGCAAGAAGTTGCAGATTTGTACATATTTGTTTAGCAATATGGTTAGTAGTATTTGTATGGCATAATAATGCATACGGGTCACAAATGCATTTCTCTTTCTTCCACTCATAAATACAAATAGGTTCTCTTTGTACCTAAACATGTTACAGTTAAAGAAGGCATAACAAATCCCTTAGTGATGCCCTTACACACAGCTGATACTTAGATAGATAAAAATGGGAAAAGAGCAGATGGAATATGAGTAAGGCATTATAAACAAAAATTATTTTCATATGAGCAAAGTTGCCCTTAGCATATGACAATAAATTCAACTTGGAAGAAAATGTGGCTGAAATATTTTGCATTGGAATATTTCTGATAAACACACATCAATTGAAGCTTATAACTATAGGATATAAACATCTTTTCTTAAGTAAACTACCAACTAAAACTAACATAATTTAATTCCCACCAAACACCCGATTCTGATGTATGACTGTGCTTTAATTATAAGGCTTTTGTGGTGGTAGTGGTGATGTTCAGTGATGATTTATTACCAGTTGCCAGAGATAGATTCCAGTATTAATGAAAAGAAGAACAACAGAAACTTTTGGACTCACAACCCACAATTTAAATTTCTTCCAATTTTATCATTGCTATTAATATATAGAAATCATTATTATTACTGCTTTTTGGTATTGTTATAATTCCTGCTTGCTTTTATTGAATAATTAGGTTCAGCACTTTATGGCTCGGTTGTATGCAGATTTTATCATTTTTTTCTTTTTAATTAAACTAATAGATGTAGGAACCAGCCATGCTATTCGTTTTAATGTTCATGTCCTGATGTCTTGTTTATATAAAGATTTTCTTTGTCTGCATGCTTTTTTTTCTTTTTATTAATTTCATCATCCCTATTATAATAGAGATTGCTTCTGCTTCTAATCTCCATGTTCAAATTTTGAGTCTCTGAATTCATAAACTTTTTGTTCATTTATATAGTTTTATAGGAAAATATTTTGACTTGGAGCAATTGAAATGTAGTTCAGAATACTGATGTCAGTAGAGTTTGCTATTATTTCCCTGTTAATATGAATTGACATGCCTAAAATATGTTGACTTTGTCAGGTAAACGTGAGTGAGTGTGTGAGAGAGAGAGAGAGGGAGAGAGAGAGAGACATAGAAAGAGAGAGACAGAGAGAAAGACAGACAGACAGAGAGAGACTAAAGTGCTATATATGTACATTACCTATTTTCTTTATCGATTTGGTTCTATCGGAAAGGTTTCCTATGTCAAAAACTTCTAACACTTTGTTTATATATTCAGTTATAGCTCCCTCTCAGAAGTTCAGAAACAACGGCATTGATTATCTGTATAACATTTTCTGGAGTGATTTGTTTTTTCTGTTTTGAAGTTGTTTCATTATTTATTGTTTTTAGTAATTCCTATTCTGAAAGCTTTGATCTTGCATAACTATCTTCAGTCTCAAATTTCAGTCCTACTTTTAAGCAAATATTGAACTGTTCCTTGATATCCTTCTAATCTATTCAATATAACATTTATTGTTAGCATTAATAGTCTTCTATATTGCTATGCATGCAGTTAGTTAGATGCATTATAATGTTTAGTTTTATCAGTTTATGTGTTCAAAACATGTTACCAAGTCGAATTTCATTTATTTATTTTTTTAGTGACGTTCTAAGCTTTCTCAGTCAACTAACAGTCACTTCTTGAATCCAGACCCTGCTTCTGTGCCCTCTTGTTTTTCTAATACCACAAAGGTTTAGTCCCCATGTTTATAGTTTTACCTAATTACTGGTAGGGTTAGAGACATAATTATTCTCTAGTTTTAGCATTTCTGTTTTAAGCAACAGTGACATGTACTTTATCAGCCAGTTAGCTGTTTTCTTGAAACTTCTAACTTAAAATTCATATGTACATCATATATGTATTTTTAACTAAACATTATAAGTATTCCCAGGCAGTTTACACTTCTGGTCGAGTTTTCTGAAAATGAGACAAGTTGTCTAAAGGCATTTAAGTCCAAATTTCACGTTCTGCTGATGTCCACTTTGCTTTTCATTCTTCAGAATTTGATCAAATAAAGTACTCATCAAATACATAGAACCAATTAAACAGACCACACCATATCCTTCAAATTTTATGGTATTGTACCAATGTCAGAGAAAAATATTATTGGTCTTATTGGTCAGCTCTGAGAGAGCAGACTTATTATCACAAGTGTTTTAGCCATAACCAGCCTGTCTTTTCAAACTTATTTCAGGCCTCATGACTCAATGCGCCCTTTTTTTTATATAGCTAATAGATTATGATTTGAGAGAGAATTGGCTGCTATTTCTCAAGTTTGCTTCTCCACTAGTTTATTGTTGTTATTGGTATTATGCTTTATGATAATACTGTCCAAATCATGATGTTATGGTTAAAAAGATATCAAACATCAATTATGGTTACTGGTGGCAAAAGGGTGGAAGAAATCATACAGCACTGAAGTCAGAATGTAACACAATGGAATTAATGATGGAAAAGTTCAAATACCATATTAACTTTGGTATTTATTTCATTGACCTCAGAGGATTGGGAGACAGTCATATATTGATGTATATCCAATCAACAACACTCTTCCTCCTTCTCCTTCACAAATAACTTTCTCCTGTTGAAATAGGAAATTACCATATTTGGTGGCATAAAAAACATATGACCATATTAGACACATTTCAATTTCAGCAGCACATATTCAGGGAAAAAATTTTAGTGCCTTAAAACAAGTAACATAGGTTCAACTTCACATAAAGCACCCATGGTTATTCCTTAAAATATTTGGGGAAAAAAATTGTGTCTTATATGCCATCAAGTACAGTACTATTTGTGTTATTTTTATCAGCGGATTGCATAATTTGTAGCATACCAGATGAAAAGTCTCACAGTATTTGGTCATGCCTCTTAATGTTTTGAGTTCAAATCCTCTAGGCTGTCTTTACCTACCATCCTTCCAGAGTATAATAATAAGCACGTGGTAAGTACTGGTGTCAGCAGTCAATAGTCTCTGAAAAATTTGTAGCCTAGTTTTATCATTTATCGGGAGGAATTTTTCTGTTACTTTCCATGTACTTCATGTCGTTATTTCATATCTGTTTTTATGCTGGCCTGTGCTGAATGCAGGTATATGTTGTATGAAACTGTGTTGTATTCACATTGCTGAGAAAATACTTAATAAATTTTGAACTGTACTTATCAATGCTATTTTTAAAGATAATTCATGCAAATGTCAAAGAAATTACTGAACTTGCTTAACATTTCTTCTATGCTTGAATTTAGTATGTGTTTCTAACACAGACATATTTTGTGGAGGAATGCTAAGTTAACCTAAGTGTTTGATTGATACTTAATTTAATCAACTCTGGAAAGATAAAAAGCAAAGTTAAACTCAATGAAATTTGGCTGGTATTTCTAGCAAGCAGCTACAACCTGATGGAGGCTTCTTTGTTGGCTTATATTTTCCATATGGCTTTTGTGATTAAGCACAATGACAAACAGTCTTTCTGTTTCTGCTCTTAGACTAAAGAAACTATTATATTTACTCTTGAATGAATATAAAATTATCAATATCCAGGCTTCAAGACTCTTGAAGGAAGAACCAGTCCCTGGACGCCTTCCTACTCTTGAAATGCCCTACAGTTTTATGGATTTATTTTATCTTTTAATATTAAAAAGTTGAGCCCTATGTCATAGTTAAATTATTTTCTTCAGTCTCTCAGCTACTATGCTGTATTTAACATAAAATCTTGCAGTTTATTCATTTTATTTATTAAAATTTTTTTTTATTAAATAAAACCCATTATTTGAAAAATCTACTTGGGTTTCCTCATTAATTTGTAAATTCTACTTATTCTGTGCAGTATTATACAAATATCTTTGTAGCCATTATTATATAGTAATTTCCAACTTGGCTGAGTTCCCACTTTCCTTAGATATGTAGCAAATACATTCTGTTGGCATCAGATTTCAGATTGTGGATTATGAACCGAATCATAATTATCTTCATTTATTAATATTAATTTAATTTTCTAATTCATTATTGTGGAACACTAGTTAATTGCTAAGAACAATTATTCTGCTTATAGAAATTACTTTGGGCTTACTATAGGATTTGTTCTGAGGAACAAATCAAATTAACTAGTCATATTTATATATCATATATAAGTTATTAAAAATTGTGGATTTCTAAATATTTTTATTTCGATTTTATATTATCATCTGGGTTCTTTTGGAAGGCTTCTCAAATCTTTATTTCATCATCGTTGTTATCATCGATACCTCTGCTGCTACCATTACCATCATTGCTGTCACTACAATCATTGACATTATTACCAGCAACCAATTTACCATTCTTGTATGGATTAGACAGAACTCATTGAATAAAATTTCCTGTAACTAGATGCCTCCTTCTTACCAATCCTCATCTGTCTCCAATCGAGGTAATACCTCCCTAATGCCAGACATGCTCTCATGGCAGGGAGGAAACAAAGGCCACCACTATACGATGGTGATACTTATTTTCAAGTATCAAGCAATGTCAAGTCCAGGAGACACAAACACACACAAGTGCTCACACACACATTTATTTCACGAGCTTCTTTCAGTTTCTGTTTACCAAATTCATTTACATATCTTTGGTCTGCCCACTATTGTAGTAGAAGAGACTCACCCAAAATGCAATGTAGTGGGATTGAAGCCAAAACCATGTGTTTCGGAAGTGAATTTCTGAACGGCATAGTCATGCACATTTATTAATATAAAAACCTTCTCTGAATCTTTAGGGTGTATTCAAGCTGTCAATTTATTATCAGTGTGCACATTTTAAAGTTTAATAGAAAGAATATCAGTTATAAGAGCTATATGAAACAAAACCAAAAACAAAAAGAAAAAGCAGTAAGAAAATGGTAAAGACATGGACTCTGCAAATCTCAGTACAAGCAATATATCTAGAAGAACAATAGCTTTGAATAAAAGCACTGATACAGAGTATAGGGCAACAGTTTTAATTCTGCTGCAGATATCATCTCTAGTGCTGCTGGTGTGGTAAAATGCACCCAGTCCATGCTGTAAATTGGCTGGTGATAGAAAAGTAATTCAACTGTAAAAATAAATATCACATACACACTCATAGAGTAAAGGAAGAGTTGATTGTTCTCTGTTGTTATTTGTGCCAGATGCAAGCAGTGAGATACTGAAACCTATCCAACTCATGCTAGCATGGAAAAAGAATATAAAAGTGAGAATGATAACAATGAAACACAAGAAGTAACTTATTAATTTTCTCCAGCATCTGTGCCTGCATTTGTTCCAGATTAATGAGAAAACAAGTCTTGAGAAAGGTTAGCAAACTATTTTCAAAAATTTTCTTGGTAAGAAAATTGGTATTATACTATCAAAGTTTGACCATTTTGTATTAAAATTCTCATCATATTAGTAATATAAAACTTTTAGCATTTGTGCTGCCTATATCCTTTTCTGCTCTAGGCACAAAGTTCGAAATTTTGGGGGAGAGGGCCAGTTGATTAGATTGACTCCAGTACACAACTGGCACTTAATTTATCGACCCTGAAAAGATGAAATACAAAGCTGACCACGGTGGAATTTGAACTCAGAACATAAAGACATGAAACACTGCTAAGCATTTCACCCAGTGTGCTAATGTTTCTTATTTCTTTATTGCCCACAAGGAGCTAAACATAGAAGGGACAAACAAAGACAAAGGGATTAAGTCGATTATATCGACTCCAGTGTGTAACTGGTACTTAATTTATCGACCCCGAAAGGATGAAAGGCAAAGTCGACCTCGGCGGAATTTGAACTCAGAATGTAACAGCAGTCGAAATACCGCTAAGCATTTTGCCCGGCATGCTAACGTTTCTGCCAGCTCGCTGCCTTTGTGCTGCCTATATTGTAACTCCCATGACCAGAACTGTGAGAATTTATCAAATGTTTATTCTAGAGCCTATAATCAAGACACTTAGGTTTCGAGTATTATTCTGCTGTTCTCTAACACAGCACTAGAACTTAATCAACAAATTTTATATTTAATTATTCTCATGAATGTGAGAGATTTAGGTTCTCTGGATGCATGGAAAATTTGTGGCAGTGTCTATGAATGTCAAGATCTTTATTATTGGTGAACAATGTGATATAATTACATAACCACATTAAGCTCTTTTTAAACAACATTATGGCACAGAAGTGATTAAAGAAACAATGCATTGTATTAATTTACAGCTGGAGCTGTGTCTCTATTGGAAATGTTTTGTTCTAAGACTTAGATCTTATAACATGTGGCCCTTATTTTTAAAGGCTATTATTAGATATTTTGGCAGTAACACTGTTTATGAGAGAACTGTTTTTACGTAGAGGTCTCTATACCGCCTTATGAATCTTTGGCATAATACTTCTCTGACGTGTTTGACATCAATAACATCTTATTTACAAACTTTATAGTCTTCTCTAAGGTTATATTTCTGTAAGTTTTACTACTACTACTACTACTACTACTACTACTACTACTACTACTAATACTAATACTCATTATTATTATTAAAATTTGAAATAGTATCTTCGTTATTATCATCATCATTTACAAAATATACAAAGCAATCCAACAGAGTTCATTAATTATTTCTTTTATAAACCTGAACAGTAGGAGAAAGGCAATACTTCAAAACTATTCATTCAATCCCAGCATGGAAACACTGTACATAAAAACACAAATGATAATAAGATGAGGATAATTGATGCACTGATGCACTGACGGATGCTTTGTTGAGGAAAAATATTGAATAACATATTTAAAACAAAAATTAAGTATTTTCAATTAAACACAACATTAAATGATTGGTACAGAACTAATATATGATAAATATATATATTTCTTTTGTAATTTTAAATATTATTTGTTTAACTAACATAATAAATAAATATTTATTACATCAGCACACTGAGTGACAGAAATGTATAGTCACTATGTTATCAAATACAGTTCTGTAAACAGTTACTAGTGAAAATAAGAAATTTAATCTGCTTTTTGAAATATATATATTTTGCTTGAAAATGAAAGTAATACTCATTCATCTATTCCTCCATACATACACACTTGCATGCACCAATTTCATTTGTTTATTTTGTGTGCTTTTCTATACTGGCATAGGTTGGACATGTAGCTTACTGGAGGTAGAATGTTTACAGTTGGATACTTTTCTTGTCACCAATCAGTTCCTGTTTTACAAATAAAGGAATGTTTATTCCACTACACTGAGTGCACATAGCTACTGGACATAATGTTCACTGGAAAGGTAAACACAATATTTTTGCTGTTCAACATCTCAAGTAAGAAGTAAGCAATGATAACATACACATGCATATATATGTGCAAACACAAGCACACAGATATATGCACATACATAAACACACAGATATATTTGCATACACAAGCTGATACATACAATCACACACATATATGTGCTTCCATGCTGTTTTCGAATTTCACTCACAAACTACTGGTCAGCCCAAGGCAAATATAGAAGACCCATAACCATGGTGCCCTGCAATGGGACAGAACCTAAGACCATGTGACTGTAAAGCGAGCTTCTTGCCACACAACTGTGCTATGCTTGCGTAGATAGAACAGCCATGAGGAGAAGTTAATGCACTTCAGATTCAGAGGTCATTTCTCTGTGGAAGTTTTCTACTAAACCTATCTACATAATAAAGAAACAGATATAAGAACTTCTGTATAAAACAGTTCTTGGCTCCCTAATATCCTAAACCAATGTGAAATTTGCCACTTTGCTTAACTCTACACACACAGGAGCTTCACACCCATACTCTGATCATGCAAACACACAATTAAGAAGTGCTAAGGAAACAACAATTTGGGATGCAAAAATATATATTGATCAAATTTTTAAGACTATTGGTCTATTCTTCAGGTTAAAAATTCAATAATATAGGAGAAAAAGTAAGAACTAATTCAGTGAAAACTATACTTGAAGGAATAAAAAACTATGCACTTAGACATTGTATTTGTGAATATAGATCTTTTTTTATTCCATTTACCTTTTCCTATATTTTATCTATATCCTGAGGATATCTAATACAATATAGGAAGCAGAGACATGGAGAAGATAGGCTGAATACCCAAATAACTAAACGAATTTATTAGTGATAGCAAGGTGAAAGAGAAATGGAAAATATACGTAGGGATTCTAGATTGTAATAGGACACTGCATCATGGAAGGCACTCTGATTTGGGAAATGAAATGTTATGAAAAAACTTTTTATACTTATTTAAGCCCTGTCCACATGATCAGGCAGTATCCAATAGATACATGTTAAATGCTTGCTAGGAGAAGTGTGGTTTAGTATTTAGGGTGTTGGACTCATGACGGTAAGATTGTGGTTTTGATTCCTGAATCAGGTGATGCATTGTGCTCAGGAGCAAAATACTTCATTTCACATTGCTCCAGCTGGCAAAAATGAGTAATCCTGTGATAGCCCAATGTCCTATCAAGTGAGGAATTTGTATGTGAGGGAAAGTGGAGGCACATGGCCTAGTGGTTAGAGCAGTGGACTCATGGTCGAGGGATCGCAGGTTCGAATCTCAGACCAGGCGATGTGTGTGTTCATGAGCAAAACACCTAAGCTCCATATGGCTCTGACAGAATGTAATGATGAACTTCTGCTGACTCTTTCACCACAACTTTCTCTCACTCTTTCCTCCTGCATCTTGCAGCTCACCTGCGACGGACCAGCGTTCCGTCCAGGTGGGAAACCTATATGTCAAGGAAACCGGGAAACCGGCCCTTATGAGCCAAGCATGGCTCAAGAAGGAACAAACTATGTGATGGAAACCAGGAAATTGGCTTCTATCAGTTGACATGACTTGAGAAGCTAACTTTACCTTTTACCTTTAAATACTTGCTAGCAAACAAAAGTGGTAGAGAATCAGTAGAATGTTCATGCCTGTAATTGAGCAAAATCACCAGATAATGACCACCTACCAGGTGGTTTGCAACCAGGTATTATTGTCATTCTCAAAACTATGCATGAAGCCATAAAAATTGTACAACACCTACTAATTCTGACTACCTACCAGTACCCAGCTACAACTGCCTCTATTTATTAGTTATTACATCATCAGTTTTTGATAAATAATCTGTAAAAGAAGTCTTCTCTTGAAACTCTTACATAATCATGGGGCTTAAAATATCTATGAGTATCCTAATCTGCAGACAACCTTATCAAGTTAATGAAAAATTCCTGAATTTCCCGATATATATCCCAAAGAGAATTAAAATATGAGCAAAGATCACTTCTATTATATCATTTAGAGGCTACAGGAATTAAAAGACTTCACATTAAGAAGTTAAGTTATGGAAGAAGTGAAAAAACGATCATGAGAAAGTTAGTAAGTGATAGTAGATTTAACACTGTAAACTAGAATTTGTAGAAATTATAATAGTTTATGGGGTTGGATGGGCTGCTGTTTTTGCTTGTAGGGGAGAATGCTGTTTCAGGTGAGATACATAGCTTCAAAAATATATTCCTGCTTTATATTATAAAGCCTTTAAAGTATCAAATTCTGGTGATTCATGGGCTGTATAGAATGTGAAAGGAACTGAGGACAAATGGCTCATGAATTAATTACAAAAGTAAGGTTAACAATGTCTCAAGTATATAATTTGTAAAGAAATGTCTTATGCTTTATCACAAAATTAAGGTAAGGGACGTATCAAGTATACCAATATTTTTTCTGCCTTGATTGTTCTCTTGCATAACATTTAGAAGTGGCGGTTTTGTAAACTTTTGTATATTGATAACAAGTTCCCAGAACTTGAAGGAATGATCAAAATTGAAAGCTTAAAGATTAACATGGTGAAGCTCAAGATACTAAATAACTAGAAATAAATAGAAAATACCCATAGGATTCTATATGTGGCTTTGTTGAATACATAGAAGGGGTGTGTTGATGTTAAACTATTTTGTCCATTCTAAAATGGATAAACAACAGCTATAGTTATGCTGCTAAAATGCATTAAATGAATTGATTTTGTTGGTAACCAGATATGAAATGAATAATTTGTATTGCTAAAAGGATACTCAGTAACTAATAGTTAAATTAAATTCCATAAAGAAACATAATTATTGATGAAGATGGTTATAATGAATGTATACTGCATATGGTGCAAATAAAATTGTTTCATCATCATCATCATCATTGTTTAATGTCTGCCTTCCATACTAGCATGGGTTGGATGGTTTGACAGGAGTTGACCAAGCAGAAGACTACACCAGACCTCTGTGTCTATTTCAGTATGGTTTTTACTGCTGGATACCCTTCCTAACACCAACCACCCAGAAGAGTGAACTGAGTGTTTTTTATGTGGCACTAGCATAAACAAGGTCAGCTTTGACATGTTTTTTACAGCTGGGTGCCCTCCCAAATTCCAGCCACTTTACAGTGTGAACTGGATGCTTTTTGTGTGACATCAGCACTGGCGGAGTTACCAAGTAACTTGCAAGACAAAACCTTTGAATGGGGAGGGGGCATTGGAGGAGGTAATCTTGTATCAGATGATGAAAGGTTAGAATGTGCCAGAAAGACAGAAACAGGTGTCTTGCTGTAGAGAAGGTACATGGTTATCCAGCAGAGAGAGAGAGAGAGAAGAGAGAGAAGAGAGAGGAGAAAGAGAGAGAGAAAGAGAGAGAGAGAAAGAGTGAGAGAGAGAGAAAGAGAGAGAGAGATAGTGATCAGGAATGAGGACAGAATCAGGTGTGCTGCTGTAAAGGGGATAACTGATTACTCAACCAGAAGGAAAAGAGAGAGAGAAAGAGAGAGAGAGAGAGAGAGAGTGAAAAACAGCAAGAGTATAACAGAGACCAAGAGAGAGATGGTAGTGAAGTGCCAGGGCATACCTTCAAGTTATGGAGGTCATAATATAAGTAGGGATTAGGGATGTTGAATGCAGTGATAGTGAGAACCTGGGTATATAGAGGGTATATAGAGGTATCAGGGGACTATTTAACAGATATTTCCTCTGTTGGCAACCTATGATTCCTCTGACTTTATAAAAGGCAGCCTAGTGGAAGCGCAATGGCCCAGTGGTTAGAGCAGCGGACTCGCGGTTTTGATTCCCAGACCAGGCGTTGCGAGTGTTTATTGAGCGAAAACACCTAAAAAGCTCCACGAGGCTCCGGCAGGGGATGGTGGTGATCCCTGCTGTACTCTTTCACCACAACTTTCTCTCACTCTTACTTCCTGTTTCTGTTGTACCTGTATTTCAAGGGGCCGGCCTTGTCACTCTCTGTGTCATGCTGAATATCCCCGAGAACTACGTTAAGGGTGCACGTGTCTGTGGAGTGCTCAGCCACTTACACGTTAATTTCACGAGCAGGCTGTTCCATTGATTTGGATCGACCGGAACCCTCATTGTCGTAACCGACGGAGTGCTTCCAATAGGCAGCCTATACTAGGCATGCAAGCAAAGTGTGGTGCTGTAAAGCCATGGGGCATAATGTTGATAAAATGGTAAGTAGTGACTGCAGAAGAATATGTAACCCATTAGTGAAAATTTCTATCGACATAACTGCTACTGAATATCAGAGGTGTTGAGCAAGGCATTTAAGAGTGACACCTATATACTGGTTTGAATATGGAATAAAAAGTGATAAAGAATGCACTCAATTGTGTGGAAAAGTGGACTAAACAGAACAGGAGAAGACACTTGAGATGGAAGAGTCACTGAAAAGGTCAGATGTGTGACGAAAGATTTCCAGGCAATAGACATACGATACAATAAGAACAATAATAAACAAGAGAAGAATAAATATATAATGCATGTGTTTATTTGGCAAAAAAAAAGTGACCATAGGTGCAGGAGTGGCTGTGTGGTAAGTAGCTTGCTAATCAACCACATGGTTCTGGGTTCAGTCCCACTGCGTGGCATCTTGGGCAAATGTCTTCTGCTATAGCCCCGGGCCTACCAATGCCTTGTGAGTGGATTTGGTAGACGGAAACTGAAAGAAGCCTGTCGTATATATGTATATATATGTATATGTATGTGTGTGTATGTGTTTGTGTGTCTGTGCTTGTCTCCCTAGCATTGCTTGACAACCGATGCTGGTGTGTTTATGTCCCCATCACTTAGCGGTTCAGCAAAAGAGACCGATAGAATAAGTACTGGGCTTACAAAGAATAAGTCCCGGGGTCGATTTGATCGACTAAAGGCGGTGCTCCAGCATGGCCGCAGTCAAATGACTGAAACAAGTAAAAGAGTAAAAGAGAGTAAAAGAGTATACCAAAATACAATAATATTTCTCTTTGCTCTTTTCTTTTAACAACCGCTTTCCAAGCTGGTATGTGTTGGATAGTTTCACATGGAACTGGCTAGCAGGGAGCTGTCCAGATACATTTGACAAAATGCCGAACTACAAACATGGATGCCACAGGAATAACACGAATAATAATAAAAACATAGGTATAAAGTCTTCTGGCAAGGTAACATGGATGGGGTAGGGGGTGTAGGCATTCTCCTTGCGGAGAAATGGGTGGATAAGGTCATAGAGGTTGTCAGGGTTTGCGATAGAGTGCTTAATCTCAGGTTAGTCCTACAGAGTGGCACAGCTATGATTATTTCCGCCTATGCTCCACATGCGGGGCTACCAAATGATCAGAAGGACCACTTTTATGATACCCTTCTACAGGCTACCTCAAAGACTAGTGGCAAGGACCTCATCTTTGTGAGTGGAGACTTTAATGGGCATGTTGGGCGGGAATCGAGTATCTTCACTGGGGTACACGGTGGCCATGGTATTGGCACCAGAAATGATGAGGGAACTAGACTACTGGAATTCTGTGATGCATGTAACCTTTTAATCTGCAACACTAACTTCAGGAAGCCTGACTGCCACCTTATAACTTATCAGTCAGGAGACTCCGCTAGCCAAATAGACTTCATCCTCACCAGACAGCGGGATGCAGGGTCGCTCTTAAATACAAAGACCCTCCCGGGTGAAGAATGTATCCCTCAGCATAGGCTAATCATTAGTGACTTTAGGCTTGAGGCCAGAAGGACTCCAAGAAACAGACCAATCCAGAAAAGAAGGATTTGGAAGCTAAAGAACCCTTCACATGGTCAGAGATTTAGGGACATCCTCATCAAGAAATTTGATGAGAGGGAGGAGGAGCTACAGACGTCGGACAAAGAAGGTAGCTGGAAATTCCTACTGGACTGCTTGCTGAGTGCCACAGACCAAGTCTGTGGATGGTGCAAAGTCCCTTCCAGACCTAGAGTTACGTGGTGGTGGAATAGTGCAGTAGATAAAGCCATTAGTGCAAAGAAACAGGCCTGGAGAGCCTGGAGGGATGGGGGTAGCAGGGAACTGTACCACGTAGCCAAAAGGGAGGCTGGGCGGCAGGTATACATAGCCAAAGATATAGCAGAAAAGAAGAAGTTTGCCAATGTCCAGCGACGTGAGGACCAAAGAACTGAGGTATTTCGGATTGCTAGACAGTGTGTGAGAGAAAATAGTGATGTTACAGGAGAGAAATGTGTCCGCATGGATGATGGGGCACTTGCTTTTAATGTTGGTGAAAAGAAAGAGGCTTGGAGAAGCCATTATGAAAGACTGCTGAATGAATGGGAGGAGGAGAGCCTGCCAAATGTTGACCCAGTAGAGGGACCAGCTATCCAAATAGACAGCTCCCTTGTAGTTAAGGCAATTAAGGGTATGAAACCAGGTAAAGCCCCCGGCCCATCAGGTATCACTGCTGAGATACTTAAAACAGCTGGTTATGTGGGCTATGGCCTAGTCACCCGTATTGTAAACCAGGTAGTTCATAATGGAGTCATACCCAATGACTGGCGTAGCAGCACCATAGTCAACTGCTACAAGGGTAAGGGTGATGCTCTAGATAGAAATAACTACAGGGGTATTAAACTGTTGGATCAGGTGATGAAGGTCACAGAGAGGGTCATAACCCATCTCATTAGGGAGAGAATTTGCTTAGATGAGATGCAGTTCGGTTTTGTGCTGGGTAGAAGCACCACTGATGCTATATTCCTGGTCCGACAACTGCAGGAGAAGTACCTAGCTAAAGATAAACCCCTCTACATAGCTTTTGTGGACTTGGAGAAAGCCTTTGACAGGGTCCCCCGATCCCTTATCTGGTGGTCGATGCGGAAACTGGAGATTGCCGAATGGCTAATAAGGGCTGTACAGGCCCTATACAGAGAGGCTGTCAGCAAGGTTAGGATTGGCAACGAATATAGTGAAGAATTCCGGGTAGAAGTAGGTGTACACCAAGGCTCAGCCCTCAGTCCCCTTTTATTCATCATAGTCCTCCAGGCAATAACAGAGGAATTCAAAACAGGTTGCCCCTGGGAGCTCCTCTATGCTGATGACCTGGCTCTCATAGCAGAATCACTACCGGAACTAGAAAAGAAATTTCGGGTGTGGAAACAAGGGTTAGAATCAAAGGGCCTTAGAGTAAATGTAGCAAAGACCAAAGTTATAGTAAGCAGAAAGGCGAACTCAGCACACACCCCATTGGGCAGGTGGCCCTGCTCGATCTGTAGGAAAGGTATAGGTAGAAACTCCATAAGATGCACCCAGTGTAAGCTATGGACGCATAAGAGGTGCAGCAACATCAAAGGGAAATTAACTGATAAGATAGCTTTCATGTGCGGCAGATGCACAGGGACAATAGACACCACAAATACTCAGAAAACAGATTCCATCACACTCCAGGGGGAGAAACTAGAAGTAGTTGATAGTTTCCACTACCTGGGTGACCAAGTTAGTAGTGGAGGTGGATGCTCAGAGAGTGTCACCACTAGAATACGAATAACCTGGGCAAAGTTTAGAAAGCTCCTACCCCTACTGGCGACAAAGGGTCTCTCACTCAGAGTGAAAGGTAGATTGTATGATGCATGTGTGTGAACTGCCATGCTTCACGGTAGTGAAACATGGGCTATGACTGCAGAGGACATGCATAGACTTAAAAGAAATGAAGCTAGCATGATCCGATGGATGTGTAATGTCAATGTGCATGCACGACAGAGTGTAAGCACCCTGAGAGAAATGCTGGACATAAGAAGCATCAGATGCGGTGTGCAAGAGCGACGCTTGCGATGGTATGGTCATGTACTGCAGATGGATGAGGAGAGATGTGTGAAGAAGTGCTGCTCCCAAACAGTTGAAGGAATCAGGGGAGAGGTAGACCCAGGAAGACATGGGATGAGGTAGTCAAGCACGACCTCAGAGCGTTGGGCCTCACTGAGGCAATGGCGAAGGACCGAGATCTCTGGAGATGTGCTGTGACTGCAAAGACCCGGGCTGTTTCCGGCACCAGTTCCACAAAGCCCCTGCCCATTCAAAATACCTTGGATCCCAGAACATCCTGCTGTGCTTGAGGGGACCTGTTGAGTCAAGTACATGAACATCGAAATAAATATCAATGGAAATAGTAGTTGTGATACCTGTGCCGGTGGCACATAAAAAGCACCATCCGAACGTGGCTGTTGCCAGCTCCGCCTCGACTGGCTTCTGTACTGGTGGCATGTAAAAAGCACCCTCTAAACTCGCAGAGTGGTTGGCGTTAGGAAGTGCATCCAGCTGTAGAAACACTGCCAGATCAGACTGGAGCCTGGTGCAGCCCCTGGCTTCCCAGACCCCGGTCAAACCGTCCAGCCCATGCTAGCACAGAAAACAGACGTTAAACGATGATGATGATGATGATGATGATGATGATGATTATAAACATAATGATGATGAGGAGGATTATTGTGAGATATATATGAATTGCATGTTTTTTCCAGTCCATACCAGTATAGAAAAGCAGCTGTAAAATAATGATGATGATGATGATAAAAATAATGATGATGATTAATCTACAAAATGGCAATGTCATCAAATGTTGGCATAATTAAAAATATATAAATGGATATTCTATCATTAAAAAAAAAAGTGTAAATTGAGGCAAAGAAAACTTTCCACTTATTTTACTTGATATAATATCATTAAGAATAAGTTTCATAATGAGAAGAAAATTTATTGAAATGAATAGAAACATTTTAATTGAATATTTTGTGAATGCCTCCTTATTTTATATTAAATTACCAAAATTGCAAATGTGTTATCAGTTGATATTACTCTGTTACACCATAGACATTAATTTGAGCTGAAATGTGCAACGCCTTCCCAATTCCTAAAAGCTAGTTGCAATAGCAGAAGCTGAGATGTAATTAAAATATAAACCATAACAAAGCAATTTATTAGATAAAAAAAAAAACATTATGAATACAGTTAAAAGCATCTTTCCATAATCAGAAGAATGTTGAATATGTTTAAGGAAGGATAAGCATTTATGTCTGAGCAGTATAACTTTGTAGACTGTCTAACCTGAATGAAAAGGTTCTTGTTTGGCTTAAAGATAAAACCTGACCCCTATGGTTCTATGAGTGATTTGTTTAGCATCCTCAGCATTTAATTACAACAATCATCTCTGATTCTTCTAAACAACTTAAATATTGTCTTAAGAGTATTGAAAGATCAAAGATCAGAGTTAAATGTCTCATGAAAATCCAAATACCTAACAGCAGAAAACGTCTCAGACAGCACTGTATTTACAGTGGCTTATAAACAGTCAGCAGAATTCATAGTAATCTAGCAGAAACTATTTGAAACCATTGACAAGTTTACTTGATATTTGTCTTTTATTACTTTGCTGCCATTCTAAAGAGGATAGTTTAAAATACAAAAACACAGAACTACAGTAAAAAAAAATTACGAAAACAACAAAAAAATCTATATTTTTCAAAAAGCTTAATGGATATTTGAACAGATAATTTTCTTTGACATCTTCAACATTTTTTAAAATGTGTTATGAGTATCTTGACAACCAAAAGAAAAAGTAATGCTATCAATAAAAATATTAGTTTTTTTATTTCACACAAGTGTTTATTTTTATAAAATAATCCACTAAATTATATTCGAATATATATAGGTCAAATCTAATAACCTATACTTGTAACAAATTTCTAGCTAGAAAAATATTATAAAGTGTGAAGAATGCAACAATATAATCAAATATAAACAATTATAATTAATACACAGATGTGCTAACAAAATAAAATATCAAAGTTTATGACACTCATCTCCCCAACAAAAAACACAAGAAACTTCTAAATTTTTGCTTGACTTTATAGGAAAAGCTACCAAATCTTCCTGAAATCACACCTCTAAATAAAGAACAGACACATTAGATAATGCAATGTAGCATTCCCCATAAAAGGATGGAATGTCCATGAATGGAATGCCAGTGATTATATACTTGCTTTATCAGGGCTGACTTCAGCAAAACAGTAACTGGTAATGAGGCACCTTCTACATAGCCATTCAATCTACAAAAAAATAGCAAATAAATTTCTCTCAAATCACACCTTATAACCTTAAAATAAAAGATAATTGTCTGTATAATATAATCAGTAGATAAAAAATGAAAAAATGGGATCATAAGTTTATTATTTAGAACTGAATTGGTGGGGCAGATTACAACAACAACACGTAGTAATGGATCAGATGAGAGTTTATAAGGCAAAAGTTTCTACAACTGGATGCTCTTCCTGCTACCAATGCAAAGCCGTTTTTAAGCAAGGCAACATTTCTTTTCATCATTTAAACTTGATCAGATAAACACACACACACACACACACACACACACACACACATCAAGTATGTTTGACTTTTGAAAATGAGAGAAAAGAAAACTGAAATGTTATATAGGGCGTACATGTTTTTATTACTTTGTGAATGTGAGACTTTCAGAGAAAGCAAACACTATGTAAAGCATCTATTAGGCAAAATAGAAACTACTGCTTTCACCCAGCTAAATCATATATGCTAGACACCTCGTAGTATTTTTCCTCAGACATTCTTTACTCTATTCTTTTCTAGCTTTCTTCTTATCATTCACCCACGATATTTTACATTTACTTTTCCTTCCTATATACATCTTCCCCCTTTCCAGCCCTATTTTTTTCTTTACTTTTAACTGGAAGTTAACATCACATAATCGTGTTTAGCTAATTTGATTCACCTCAGATTCAAACAATCTATATTTTCTAAAGTAAAGGAGAATTAACTCACACCTGCTGGGCATGTTAATCATATTCATAGAAGCAGATGTTTGAAAAAATCGTTCCAAATATTTTTCGTTTACTTTATACCATACGGAGCAAGACTACACAACCAATGATAGCCCATGTTATCAGTTAAGTAATATAGCTTTATGTGATAGTTGCACTGGGTTGCTGATTTTGGTATAGTGATATATATATATGTATATATATATACATAGAACTCACAAAGGAAGTCTCGTGCAACCAAATGGAAATCATGAGAGGAACAAGCTGGCAGCCATAAAAAGGGCAATACTTTGCTACACACAGGGAGGCTAGGAACTGTATAGCGTAGCTCCCGAACTGAGCTGTGTAACTTGCAGTTACGAACATTCAACGCACTTCCTACAAGAGTGACGCTCAACATATGATGACAAGGATGAGATACGAAAATCATTTAAATTTGAACAATTTGGTTGAAGATCGAAACAATACTTGAATGTGACGACGTTGAAGATGTCAAAAAGAAGCTAACATTTCTTTCTACCCGTGGAGTTGAAGCCATAATGAAGTTGAAAGAGGTTCTTTTTCCGTTAGGTCTTCAGAGTGCAACATACTAACAATAATGAATGCGCTGCAACAACTTATAAAACCGGAGAGATTGTTAATTGCGGACAGGTTAAAATTATAGGAACTAGAGCAACTACAAGATGAGCCAATCAACGACTTTCTTCAAAAGATTAATTCTCAAGCTTCCTTCTGTCATTTGAATAGGTTGAAAGAAAATCCGGAAGAGGAAACCATGAAACTCATTTTCATCGCGGGATTGTCATCGGTAGACATCAAGCTAAAAATTTTGGATCAGTTACGGTGTCATTCGAAAATGAATTACACTGAGATAGTTGCTCTCGCATCCAGCATAAAATCGGAAACAATACAAAAATTCTGATGTCAACAAGAATATCTGCAGCCGTGACGTTGTAGAGACATGTCGAAATTGTGGGCGTACACACAAAGCTCATGTCGTGTGTCCAGCATATAGAAAAAAAGTGTAATAAATGCGGTAGTTGCAAGGCTAACCAAGGCGCGGTTCTCCATTAACAAAGAAAAGTCATTCTCCAGAAGAATTCGGCTTTTCTGGGAATGAACATAGCTGAAGAAGGCATTTCTCCATCTCGGGAATTCGTAGCAAAACTAAATGATATACAAGTACCAAAATCAAAGGAATATATTGACAAAATAGTGGATTTGACAAATTACTACAGAAGATTTGTTTCGGCACATTCTGAAAAAGTAAAACCACTCTTATCTGCTAGATCTAAAGAATTTCAGTCGGGTAAAGAACAAGAAAAGTCCTTTCGCATGCTTATCACTCATCTTTCGGAAGCTCCAGTTTTGCAACCGTACTCAATAGAGGAGATGAGCACTTTCACTGAAGATGCATCTTTGCAGTAGCTGGGGTGTTTTCTCAGGAAGGACACCCAGTAGCATTCATAAGTCACACCTTTAGCCAGGCACAACGAAATTGGTCGAACATAGAGAGAGTGGCTTATGCAGTGGTATGGTGTGTAGATACTGTGGCATTTCCTTCTAGGAAAACAGTTTTATTTGGAAACAGATCACTAGCCTTTAAAAACCCTGTTCGTGAAGGATTTAATTATATCTCGAAAGTGAGCAGTGTAGCTTGCGGTTATGAACATGAAATACATTTTCTATAAGAGGGGAACACAAGACTTTACAAACTACAACACTAATCATTAGAACTCTGTTAGTGAACGTGACCTGGATATTATTGTCAACAGCAACCTACCTTGGACAAATCACATCACTAAGATTGTCAATAAGGCTGAAAATGTCTTAGCATTAATCAGTAACACTCTTGTCGGTCACTCTCCAACTATCTATTTAAAGCTGAATATGATTATGGTATGTCTCCACTTAGAGTTTGCATCACCAGTCTGAAAACCCTATCTTGCTCGGCATATCAATCTCCTGGAAACTGTTCAGAAACGTGCAACCAAATAGAAACCTGCCGTCAGGCATCGACCATTCTCTGAACGTGTTGCTTCTTTGGGCATGGACACATTAAAGCTCCAGCGTCTGGCAACAGGCTTGGTAGACGCAAGATTATTCACCACCTTTCCAACAACAACCTTCGGCACCTGTTTGTGCTTCATACATCTAACACTCGTGGACATGCTTACAAAATATAAAAATAAAAAAAGCAACATAGGCGTGGGAGTGGCTGTGTGGTAAGTAGCTTGCTTACTAACCACGTGGTTCTGGCTTCAGTCCTACTGCGTGGCACCTTGGGCAAGTGTCTTCTACTATAGCCTCGGGCCGAACAAAGCCTTGTGAGTGGATTTGGTAGACTGAAATTGAAAGAAGCCCGTCGTATATATGTATATATATATATATATATATATATATATATATATATATATATATATGTATATATATATGTGTGTGTGTGTGTATATATATTTGTGTGTCTTTGTTTGTCCCCCAACATCGCTTGACAACCGAAGCTGGTGTGTTTACGTCCCCGTAACTTAGCGGTTCGGCAACAAGAGATCGATAGAATAAGTACTAGGCTTACAAAGAATAAATCCTGGGGTCGATTTGCTCGACTAAAGGCTGTGCTCCAGCATGGCCACAGTCAAATGACTGAAACAAGTAAAAGAGTAACAACAACAACAACAGCACTAATAAATTTCACAAAACCATTTTTGCACGCTCAGAATTGCTGAAGCATGGAATAGACTACCTGCGTCAGTTGTTAGCTGTTGAGACACCGCATTCTTCAAAACTTCCATTTTTCCTGGAATCTGCCAACAATACACATAATATACTTCATCCTGTTCTTCCATTTTTTCCCTAAGACTTTTTCTCTGTTCACTTCCTGCGCATATTCTACGTACCGTTCATGCAGCTTTGGTTACTTTTTTCTGATGAGTTGTAGTGCACCTGGGCACTGCATACAATAAATTCATTATTAATTAAATACAGTGGGGGGACCGCTAGGACGGACGCTTTTGAAAAATTCACAAAATCATTAATTTTAGCTGCGAACAAATTTTATTGACATCAATGTGTTCGTACTGAATTAGCATTTGTGAAAATCAAGTGTGAAAAACCATCATATGATATCCTTTCATTGATGCATTTCTGAAAGCCTTCTTGGAAGCTGGACTCCACTATCTTCAGCATTGTTCTATTGATTTGGACGACGTCCGCGCGAATAGCTGCCTTCAAATCATCCAATGTATGGGGCTTATGCACATACACACTTGCCTTGAGGTTTCTTCGCCAGAAATAATCACACATGGATAAATCAGCGGACCGTGGGGGCCAAGGAAATTCAGCAAGCCTGGAAACGAGGCGGTCACCAAAGAGAGGGCGAAGAACGTCGACTGATGTTGTGGCTGTGTGGACCGAGTAGAAATGCAGGTTTTCATGCAAAATATGTCTTACTAATCGATTACTGGGGTCCGTACCGTTCGTGACGCCTCCACCAGTCTCCTATTCATTAGTGTATCTTGTGTACGAAGAGCATTCACCTAACGTAAGATTGTGTTACCGGTGGGAACAGCCTGATTTCGGTGCAGTCTTCCCCAATTTTAATATATACCACTCTACATCTTAGAGTGTGCGTCTTCTTTCAGTTTTATGTTTTTTACAAATGCTATATATATATATATATATATATATATATATATATATATATATCCAGCATGACTGCAGCTGCATGGCTGAAATGAGTAAAAGAATATATATATATATATATATATATATACATAGACAAAGGATTTCTTTCAGTTGCTATCAACTAAATCCTCTTACAAGGCCAGTGCTATAGAAGATAACTGCCCAAGATGGTGCATGGTGGGACTGAACTCAAAACGATGTTGTTGGGAAGCAACCTCTTCACCTATAAATATATGTATACATGCAACCCATACTGATGAATGGCTGGGAAAGCATGCATGAAATAATTTTATTTATACATTATACATGCTCTCACCCTTTCACATATTTGTTTACTTACATATACATGCATATGAAATATTATACTAATGTATTATAAACTCTTAAATACATTATGTACACTTTCTAGATTCCCAGACATATAATTATTGATATTTTCCTTTTATATAGAATATTAGATACTCAATTATTCTATATGTCTATTATCCATGTAATTCTAAAGCAACACATGAAAACAAAACTGGAATGTTAGGAGATTAAGAATGGAAAACTAGATAAAAATATTTCAGTAAAGGGAAATGTTTGCAAACCTTATCTAGAATTTATAGATTTAAAAACTCTGCCGCAAATATCTTGTTATTTCCTTGCCTAAGGTAGCTTTCTCTTTTGACTTGGAATGCGGAAGATACATAGTAATCTCATTCTGTGGCAGATTACAAAGAGCTTGAGGCATGAGGTTAACAATTCATTTGTTAATAAAACATATGCACGAGACTAAATATCTAAAACTGTATATGAAATTATGAACTAGACAGGCTCTGCAAAAAAACAGAATAAGATAAACTACAAAGCAAGTGAAACCTCATATTTCCGTTGTGTTATTTATAATGAAACATTATTTAAAACAGAAGTAATTGCATAGCGTGATGTGGTACAATATGACATTGATGCAAGAGAAATAATGGACAGTGTAATCATATTTTGTTTTTAATTCAAACTTAATGGGATTTAAAGAAATCTTGTCAATATTTAAATAAAAAATATATATGCGGAAAAAGGTAATAAAGCTTCCTAAATTCTGAGACAGAAGGGAAATTAATCTTGCAAAAACACATTTATAAAGAAAATTAAGTGCATGAAATATAGTTGTTTCTCTTTATTCTTTTTCCATTTTCCATTTCTTCATGGCTGCTTCTCTTATCAACACTGTCGCTTCATTTTGTTTTATATGCATATTATTCATATGACATTTCTTCGTCCCAGTTTTCTTCTATCATTTCACATAATACAAGTTATTCCAAGAATTTCTTTATCTAACTTTTTGTTTGGTTATCATTGCATTTTTGGTCCTGTTGAATTTTCCTTCAGTTCTGTAGATGAATTTTTTGTCGAGTTCCTTTCCACTAGTATGTTTGAATTTTCTCTTTTTATACTTTCGTTTCCTTAAATTTCTTTTTTTTCTCAATAGTATTGAACAGAAAAAAAAAGGGAAAAAAACATTGACGACGAAGACACTGATGTTAGTTGTGAGATGTGTAATCAAATGAACAGCCAACAGCATTCCATTGCAGGCAACAGTCACATATACACTGCATGTTCAGCAATGTTAGGAATTTAGAAGAATAAATTGAATAAAGAAAATAAAATGTGAGCAAAAGAAAGGAATCACATGAAGCAATTACTGAAGTGAATAAGCATTAAAAAATAATTCAATGAAAGTAATGTAGACTTAAAAAAAATAATCGATATACTTAGAAATGTTTATGCGAGTATGTTTAGGAATTTATGTTAGAACACCTAGAATTATACACACACACACACATACACACAATATATATATATACATACAGACACAAGCACGTCTTGTATATTTGTGTGTATGTATATATATATATGTGTGTGGAGAGAGAGAGAGAGAGAGAAACATGGCTATGTATTGAAGAAGTTTGAAATTCACCTCACAATCATGTGATTTCAGGCTTAATCCCAATGCACACTTTCAGCAAGTGTTTTCTGGTATAACCACAGGCTCACCAAAGCCTTTTGAGAGAATTTGATAGATGGAAACTAAAGAACTGTGTTGATGTCACCCATTCATGAAATCCTACACTAACTGTAAGCAAAAATTACCTTTACACAACTATTGCTATTCATTTGCAATCTTCTATGAAAATATATAACTGGTCATCTGATTCGTATTTGAAGAAGTAGAAGAAATTTTATTTTGTTTAGAAATAGGTGAGGGTTGACAGCAGTAAAGGTATCTGTCCATAAACATCTGTCACAAGGAATTTTGACTCACTTCATACAACCATTAACAAGTGGACATTTTAAATGAGGAATGTGATATATATATATATACATATTGATAAAAATGGTAAGACAACAAAAGATAACTGAAGAGATGACAGCGTGGATTTCCACCTCAGCATCCAAAACTTGGAGTTTTATCATGGCTACCGAATAATTGTCGCATATTTCATTTACAGATATATATATATATATATATATATCATCATCATCATCATCATCGTTTAACGTCCATTCTCCATGCTAGCATGGGTTGGACGGTTCGACCGGGGATCTGGGAAGCCAGAAGGCTGCACCAGGCTCCAGTCTGATCTGGCAGTGTTTCTACAGCTGGATGCCCTTCCTAACGCCAACCACTCCGAGAGTGTAGTGGGTGCTTTTTACATGCCAGGTGAGGCTGGCAACGTCCACGATCGGATTGGTGCTTTTTACGTGCCATATATATATATATATATATGTATATATGTATAAAGTTAAATGATGAGGGTAGAAATTGATATTACTCAATTAAAACCAGTGGATTAGCATATTTAAAATATCCGAAGATTAAAAATTTTATTACATACAGAATTAAGAGGAATGACCACCAAAGTGGTCTATATTTACCATATTAGGAGTCCACTTTGGTGGTCATTCTACTTAATTTTGCATATATATAATTTTCTATATATTTTGTATATATATATACTTCTACCAATATATATATATATATATATATATATAGGTAGGTAGAAAATAGAAAATATTTTAGTGGGGGAACACACGTAGTTAGATATATAGAGGAAGAGAAAAGATGAAAAAACAGATTTGTTTCACAGGTTTAAGGAGTATATTACAGTCATAATGAAAAAAGATATTATACAGTTTTGTACAAAATATTAGTAAGATTTTGTTCTTTCAACATAATTAAAATAAGAAGCAGTTTCGCAATGCTCCTCAAGCTAAGGGTTGAAAAATAGACATATTGCTATGAGAAGCCATATTACTAGTTGTTGAAAGAACAAAATCTTATTTCATACAAAACTGTATAATATTTTTATTATTATGACAATAATATAATCCTTAATCCTGTGAAACAAATCTGTATTTCTTCATCGTTTCTTTTTCTGTACATATATATATGTACAGAAAAAGAAACGATGAAGAAATACAGATTTGTTTCACAGGATTAAGGATTATATTATTGTCATAATAATAAAAATATTATACAGTTTTGTATGAAATAAGATTTTGTTCTTTCAACAACTAGTAATATGGCTTCTCATAGCAATATGTCTATTTTGAAATTATTGTATACAGTGTTCAGGTGCACCACAACTTGTCAAAAGTGCGTATAAAGCATATGCAGTAATGTACAAATGTCTGGAAAGTGAACAGTGTATGAGTCAGATACATGCTTGCATGTGTATGGAGGGGAGAAAATCAGGTGTAGAGTGTGTACATATATATATATATATATATATATATATATATATATATATATATATATATAATATAATATATAATATATATGTACACACACATGAGAAACTTCTTTCAATTTCTGTCTTCCAAATCTATTCACAAAACTTTTCAGAAGGCATTTCACCAAAGTGTCATGCAGAGGGATTGAATGCAGAACCATATGTTTGGGAAGCAAACTTCTTTCTACACAGCCATGTTTGCACCTATGAGATATGTGTGTGTGTTAGGGCTGGGTGGGGTGTATACTTATATACACATGCATGCATGCGTGCTCGTGCACACACACAAATCTATATATAGTTAATTCAAACATGAAAACACCACGCGAGGACATTGGATGCTCAGGAAGGAAAGAAAGGAGGATTTAACATTTCGAGCAGAGCCCTTCGTCAGAAACATAGAAAAAGGAAAGATCCAATGAAGGGAAGATGGAGGGAAAAAATCACCAACGATACACACTCAATCACACACACACACATATATATATAAATAAATAAGGATAAGATCGTTATTTAAATATCGAACTTATCAAGTGGCCAGCATAGGAATAAAAACCTTCAAAGGTAATAATTTTTATTAAAATTATAATTCAGGATATCTAAGAGATACCACCATGCTTGAAATAGCAGCCAAAACTTGACTCTAGAACCACATTAAAAGTTCATACAGCACCAAGAGAGAAGACAAGAAGACAAAATATACTAGCAAAAAAATTTTACTGGATAATTCCAGATCCCGGATTTCTGGCTTTGCATAAGAAATGCTTTGCCTCTTCAGTGGAATATACGTAGCACATAAATACAAATATATATATATATATAACATACGAATACTTACATATATGCAGAGCCAGAAATCCGGGATCTGGAATTATCCAGTAATATTTTTTTGCTACTTTATTTTGTCTTTTTGTTGTCTCTCCTGGTGCTGTATGAACTTTTAATGTGGTTTTAGGGTCACGTTTTGGCTGCTATTTCAAGCATGGGGGTATCTCTTATATATATATATTTATATGTATGTATTATCTGCACAAATTGGCTTGATATTTACTGTTAAAATATTTACATAAAATTTATCTAATTTGAGAACAGAACATTCCACCAAATTCCATTTGGTTGAATGCATAAATGAACATTAATCAGTAACTGCTGAACTATTCGCGATTTCTTATTAAGAGGAAAAGGTATTCAACTATTTTTCTCTACTACAAAAAATATAGAGGTTGACAAATAACGTCACACCATGACACAACACCATATTCCATTACTGCTTGCATACCGACTTTCAATTAACATACCTTTCCCTGCATTCTGAATTTGAGAGGCCAATATACATTAATATAAATTCATATCCACGGTAGATATGAAATGATGAGCATTTGCTATAACATTCATCTCTCCTTCCTCATCCTTTTAACATACAACTGTGCCATCGTACAATAACTCAACTGATGGCCATTCAATTTAATAATCATTCCCTTCGCGACACAATGCTATGCCTAGCAACATCTAGATAAAATTATGGAATCACCATTTTTTACAATGCTTCTGCAAAGCAATGAGTGAGCCACTGTGCAGTTGTTCAACCTGCTAGAAATAGCAGTTATATTCTTTCAAATCACACCCTGATATTTTAAAAACGATGACCACACAGCGGTCCTAGATATGCCAGAAATGATGGTGATTGTCAACACTGAAACACCTTTGATCATAGGTCTGCTTGATCAGGGCTGCTCTGAAGCTAAACAAACAACATTGTTTCATCAGACAGTATAACATTAAGACTCCTCTGATAATAGTCACAATTAACTTTTTTTATATTTAGTATATATTATAAAATTAATTATCACTCAACAAGGCATTAAAAAACTTGTATAGTTATACTAAATTCTCAAGTCATGTATTTTACCAAATATGCATAAAAACACACGGCTGTAGAAACCAAGCCAAATCAGATTGGACCTGGTGTAGTTATCTTGCTTGCCAGCTCTGGTCGAACCTCCAACCCATACCAACATGAAAAACAGACGTTATAGGATGATGATGTGGGTATTGCTATATGTATTTGTGTTTTACACAGATAGAAGTAGGAGCGATGTTAATTTAGTTCATCTGCAGCATTCATTCTAATGTGCTAGACAATTCTTGGCAAGAATTACAAATGTGTTATGTAGGCCAGTGTGAACAAAACATACTTTGATTTTTTCTTTTTTTTTTTGTAAATTTTGTCTAAATCAATGTTCTTAGTGATTAAGGTACTATAAGATCAAATCAGAAAGATGGATAAAAATATCAGGTCAGTGAGGTCACAGATAATAGTCTCCAACAGAATTGATTTACAGTCTGACTTACATTCTGTGTTTCTCTTAGTATGAAACTTCTCAAGAAAGTCCATTGATATAAAAAAAAAAGAATTACATCGGAGTAATGTGCTTATTGACTGAAAGAGTGAAAGTGTATTTGTTTATGAATGAGAGAAGCCATGGCAATATTGTGATTTAAGAAGATAAAAAAAAAATTTTAAACATTGATTACTTTGGAAATTCTATTGATTGTTACTGAACAAGTGAGAAAAACAATCATTTAAAAATACTTAAGTAAAATGAGAAAATATTTTCAAAAAACAGCGTTGGAAAGAATTTAATCAGAAAAAACCTTCTATATCAAGCATAGAAGTGCTTGAGGTCAAATATACTGCATATGTTTGTTGAGGAGGAGGGCAGGAGATAAAAATCATATACACAGCGGTTAACATTGCAATTAAGAATAGCTGCCTGATCTATGAATTTTCCCCGAGTCTCTCATGCTGTCTAGAAAGTTATTTATCTCTTATACATTTAATACGATGAAAACACAGGTAGCCACTAGCCCTTATGACACCAAAAGCACTTGCATCATATCCATAAACTTAAGTGTCTTGTTCAGACATCTGATGTAGTAGATAAGAATAAATGACTAATGAGGTCAAATTTTAATATCTTGTTCATTTCTCCAGTTTATTTTCTCACATAAATACACACACAGAGACACAAACATATACATACACATAAGCAATATAGATACACATAAACATATGCATACACACAAACATACATAAACATACTCATGTATAGAATGACTTTTCCTCTAAATAACTTTCATTAAAAACATGTCTATGCTCAAGTTTTAACTTTCTCATTTGTCAAATATTTTCTAATTAGTTCTTTAAACTTGCCATGAAACAATAAAGTTCCTAGCTTCAGCAATGATTCTAGATTTTCAAACTTTTATCTTCTTGAAGACTTTGGTGCTTGTTATTGCCATACTATTATAAGAGAGATTCATAGGAATGATGCTGGTACTTATTTTATCAACCATAAAAGGTTGAAAGGTAATGTCAGCCTTGGCAGAATTTGAACTCAGAATGTACTGATCCAGAAGGGATACTGCTAAACATTTTGTCAGACATGCTAACAGTTCTGCTGACTTGTCATCTCAGTAATAATAATAATAATAATAATAATAATAATAATAATAATAAAATCAAGTATCAGCACTCAGCTACCACCATAGCTGAAAAAGATCTTTCTTCACTGGTTTCTTGAAGCATGACCAGCAAACAAGTGTCACCATCATACCTAGCAAAATAAGCTGTGAGCTTTCATATAATAATAATAATAATAATAATGATGATGATGATGATGATGATGATGATGATGATAATTCTTTCTAATATTTTGGCAGAAAATCAGATGTTTTTAGCATAAGTGATTTTTACCACACTATGAATCAGAGCTTCCCATTAGCTTTAGTTAAGTCCTCATTTTCATATTTTGCATCTCCCCTAGTAGCATAAATATAGTCAAGTCACCTCTATCCTCTTTTAGAATGCAGAAAACTCAAAACATCAATATCTGGGATTCCTGATAGATGGTGACACTAAACAAACCGGGTGTTTTCAAACCTTTTTTTAACATAAAAAGATATTTTCTCCACAGTAACTGTAGTGAATTTGCCTTTTAGAAGCTGAAATATGTCACAAACATATTTTAACTAACCTAAATTTTGCCTATGATTAAACACTGCTTGGCACTAACGTTTTGTTAACAATATTTCTATTTGTTTTCCTTTTCCATAAATTTGGATAATTTTGTATACCACGGAGAGAATAGAATCCTGATATTCTAGTTATTTGGTGAGTGACTGATATTCTTATTTTTATAATGTCGGTTAATTTCCAAATGACATACAAAACCAACCTAAAACAGTTGTAGAAAGAAGCAATAAAAATGTAAACAAACAATTAAACATAAGTATCGTCATCATCTAACATTCATATCTTTCAAACTAGTGAAGTATCTTCTATGTGTTTACTTAACCTACTATAATAAGTAGTCAAGTCACAATCAAATTTCCTTCTACCATCCCATAAAATGTGAAGAACACATTGAACAACATAGATTTAATATATACTAATATACTAGGTGGTCATCACTGTAATACATTTGATCAAAGATCTGCTTAATCAGAGTACACATGAGACTGAAGAACAGCAGCAACTTATATATTTATATATTTTTGTGTAAATCAAATCTGGCAAGTTAGCTGCAGAATAAATACCACATAAAACCAATGTAAAAACATAGTTTAAGGAGAAATTCTTCCAAATTCTCTAAGCATTCACAAGATAAGGAAACATTTTTGTCAAGACCGGTGGAAAAAATAAAGAAAAACAATCACTCTCACCTCAAACATTGTGACTGATATCTCCAGGAAATATGTGATAACTATTGGGCAATCAGTGTCTGTATGTATGTAGCTATTATCACTGTGAAACAACATTTATATGCTAGTTGTGCACACTGTTATAAAATTAACCAAACATAAACCAACCAGGCTGATAATAAAACTAGAGGGAAATGACAACAACTTGTGTCACAGGTGTGAAAATTTAGATACTATTGTAAGGTGCAAAGTTATCAATAAATTCACTGCACACCAAATGCACACCATGGGAAAGTCTAAAATGTAAGAGGATACTACACTTTAAAATCTTGAAAATAAATATTCTTAAGACATAATATCTGAAGTAGACAGTAGGCCTCAGCTGTAAACGATGGCTTACAATAATAATAATAATAATAATAGTGTGTCATGGCTGAATACAAGGATGAAATATTGTACTAACAGCAACAGTTAAGCATTTTCAATCAATACTGGAAAAAATTTACTCAAAATAGAATGAATTCATATTCTTTTATTCTTTAATTCTTTTACTTGTTTCAGTCATTTTGACTGTGGCCTTGTTGGAGCACCACCTTTAGTTGAACAAATCGACCCCAGTACTTATTCCATCAGTCTCTTTTGCCAAACCACTAGGTTACAAGGATGTAAACACACCAGCATTGATTGTCAAGTGATAATGGGGGATAAACACAGACATGCAAACACACACACACATATAGGCGCAGGAGTGGCTGTGTGTTAAGTAGCTTGCTAACCAACCACATGGTTCCGGGTTCAGTCCCTCTGCGTGGCATCTTGGGCAAGTGTCTTCTGCTATAGCCCCGGGCCGACCAATGCCTTGTGAGTGGATTTGGTAGACGGAAACTGAAAGAAGCCTGTCGTGTATATGTATATATGTGTGTCTGTGTGTGTTTGTCCCCCTAGCATTGCTTGACAACCGATGCTGGTGTGTTTACGTCCCCGTCACCTAGCGGTTCGGCAAAGAGACCGATAGAATAAGTACTGGGCTTACAAAGAATAAGTCCCGGGGTCGATTTGCTCGACTAAAGGCGGTGCTCCAGCATGGCCGCAGTCAAAATGACTGAAACAAGTAAAAAGAGTAAAAGAGTATATGCGACAGGCTTCTTTCAGTTTCTGTCTACCAAATCCACTCACAAGGCTTTGGTTGACCCGAGGCTATAATAGAAGACACTTGTCCAAGGTACCATGCAGTGGGACTGAACCCAGAACCATGTGGTTGGCAAGCAAGCTACTTACCACACAGACTACATTTTTTATGTGGTAATAAGCCCAGGCAAGGCCAGGAAATATTTCTAGTTGATTTTAAACTTGGGCCTTTGTATGTCTTTACATTTAATATGATATGAAAGCTTCATGCAAATAAAACTTGTTTATTATTGTTATTAGAATGCACTTCAAATCCATTATATTTTTCTTCAATATCATTTGTAGATTATGTTATGGATATTGATATCATGTAAGTTTAACAATAGTGCTTTCTTCTTATAAACCCTGGAAATATAATATATAATATTCACTCATTTTACTTTAGTTTTACAATGAGGAGAGCTTAGCAGGTTTATAATTATTGCTGTATAACACTGAAAACCATCTTCATTCTTAACAAAACAGAAAAACAAATACTTTAAACTTTGCTCGTTTAGGTTATAAAAGTGCAACATATTATATAGAATATTTCTCACCTTGTTGAATCCATCTTTGGGAATTTATAGCTAACTCTGATGACTCTAAAACCAACATTATTATTAGTCTGTTGTCTATTAAAGACAGCATTAGTATTCTGTTTAAATCATGTGATCTTAATATTTAAATCAAAATCTCTTCTGGTGCTATCAAACATGATTATGTTTTTATTTCCAACATTATGAAGCCAATAACAGAAGGCAGTGAGCTGGAAGAGTTGTTATGGTGCCAAACAGAAAAAAAAATGGATTAATGGCATTACTTCTGGCTTTACATTCTGAGTTCAAATGCTGCTGAGACTGGTTTTTACCTTTTATTTTTTCAAGGTTGATAAAATAAGCACCAGTCAAGCAAGGGAGTCAAATATAATTGACTATCCTGCTTACCCCTAATTTCAGGCCTTGTGTGTCTCGTAGAAAGAATTGTGGAAGTAACACAAAAATGTTTTTCCTAGAAAGTCAATTTGTGAGCATCATTTTAAATTTTCACAATGTGAGAAACCGTTTTAAACTACAACATCCAATGTTTTGTTATTTCATGAGCCATGCATTGTTTTGACACAATACTTATATAATATCTAATAATTGTACACATTTTTGTTCAGATAATAAAAAATGCGTTTCATTGTTACTAATGTCAATTTAATTTTTGATTACTTCATACAGACAATTATGAACAAAGTTCGAGTGTATTTATAGTCATTGATTGATATGACCTCGGTGTGAGCATATTTATGAAATATGATGAACATTTAATACATCGTGTATACTTGTATGAAAGTCACAGTGCTAAATAATTCACATCCCCAATGGTGTTTATAATCTTTTAGTTTCAAGCACGGACCAATACATAAATTACATGTTTTTTATGAATACAATTTGCAGCTTTCATTGTACATTTAACTGAAATAATCATAATTATTGCCAATATCAGTGTAGCAATGTCCCAGAACCATAAATATCATAGCGATCAGTTTCTTGATCTACATCTAGTACAAACAGACCAATTGTTGCTTTTAAAATGCCTCTCTGGATTACTGGTGAATATTTACTATGCTTTGAATCAGCCAATAAAGAACAGCTTTTATTTGTACTGCACAAAGGGCAAGTGTCATTATTGTCATCATCATAGTTTAACATTTAATTTCCATGGTGTTCCACGAGGCTCCGGCAGGGGGTGGTGGCAACCCCTGTTGTACTCTTTCATCCTAACTTTCTCTCACTCTTTCTTCCTGTTCCTTGAGTAATGCTGCGATGGACTAGCGTCCTGTTCAGCTGGGGGGGGGACACACATATGCCATAGAAACCGGGAAACCGGGCCCATGAGCCTGGCTAGGCTTGAAAAGGGCACATAAAAAGATAAAAAAATAAATGTAATGGTTCCATGAGTTAATCGGTTAATGGTTTGCTAGCATAATGAGAATCCATTTCTGTTCACGAATCTCATATACTATTACTAAGGTAGTGAAATGTGAAACTTTTGAGTAATATTATATTCATTCGTATCCATGGAAATTTGCAAGCTATCTATTAATTTTTGTTCTAAAAGTTATGTGAGTAACAAGGTCATTCACACATGATTTACATGCTCAGTTATATAAATTTCTGTGTGTTTCTCATGCTAAGGGACAGTTTGGCAAATTTTGTTTTAGGTATTTTATTTTTAGTGTTTCTTTTCATTTCCATCAGTCCACAGCTAATTTTTCTGACAAATAAATTCTCTCTTGGCACAACAATTTCCATGCTCTTCAGCATATTCAATGATACACAAACTGAAACCAACCTCGTAACTAATCTTTTCCTTTTTAATACTTATGGAGCAATTTATAGTTCCTTTTTACAAAAATAAGCTCAATGTATTCTTCTACACTTCTGCAAACAAATATGTGCATATATAATCAAAAAGCTTAGATAGATATAAAAACAGTTTAGACAGATGCAGCAAAGTATAAACAGAGTTTAAGATGTATCATTTTCACTTCACTTTGTTTTGTAGCAAAACCAAATTCTGATTTGGCACATATAAAAATAAGAAGGAAATTTGCTGAGAAAGTGTAAACCCAGGTCCAACCCAGGATGTTCAAAGTGTTTACATTGCTCCCAAAACATTTTAGGGAATGCTCTTGTATCCTCTCACCCATGTGCCTTTCCTGTTCCCAAGCCTTTGAATACCATCAATTTTTGGTTGTTTACAACACTGGTGTTCATATATAACAGGTAGTGACATGATGAACAAGCTCTAAATACTCTATCATTTCTTGGAATGTGTGTGCATGTGTGTGTGCATATGTGTTTGTATGTGTGTGTGTATGTGTGCGTGTGTGTGTGTTGGCATATGTTGAGTATTTCAGTGCAAAGTTCAGTAGGTAAGCCACAGGTGGATACTTTTCAACCTGTTAGTAAAAAATTGAAACTTATCTATAAGTATAAATGACATTATAACTATCATAGTAAAATGTAACATTATTATAATGGTTTAAAATCTTCTTTACATACCACTTTGAATAACCGACGTAACTAACTTCCAGTTAGGCCACCCAGAATATGGTTATGAATGAGGATTAGTAGCAGTTCTAGCATAAAAGGCATATTCCTCACTCTTCAGTTTAAAAAGCTGATAAAAATATATACATTATGCACAAAAAAATATGATTGTTGATTTTAAATTTGGTAATATTCTTCTAACTACTATTTGACAGAATAAAAATTATTTTGTGATTTACAACACAAGACAATTTCTTTTACCATGTCACCAATTGTAAACTCAAAAATAAAATAGTATAAGGGATAACACTCTTCTGATCTTAATTTTTCAGTATTGCCAAGTGAGACTAAGCAAATATGCAATGCAATAGACTTTTATACATAATAGTAGGATGGCATATTGAATGGTAATAGACATACAACAGCCAAAGAACGTCCGGCAAAGCATAAAGTAGCCAATACACTACACATCCTCATCATCATTATCATCATCATCATCAACAGCAGCAACATTTAACGTCTATTTTCCATGCTTGGCATGGGTTGGACAGCCTGACAGAAACTAACAAGGCCAGGGGCCACCATAAGTTCTATAATCTGTTTTGGCTTGGTTTCTATGGCTGAATGCCCTTCCTAATGCTAACCTCTCCACAGAGTGTGCAGGCTGCTTTATATTTGGCACCATCACCAGTGCTTTTTATGTAACACCATCAGTGTTTTTTATGACATCAGCACCCACACCAATGCTTTTTACATAGCTCTTTAGTTTTAGGATGTGTTTGTCTTCATATAGATACTACCTATGTTTGTTTTTACATAGCTGCTACAAATAAAAAATAATTTCTAATAGAGATACAAGACCGGAAATTTTGGGAGGGGAGCAATCAAATATTTCAACCCCAATATTTGACTGGCACTTTATCAACCCCAGGAGGAATGACAAAATCGACTCCAGAAGAATTTGAACTCAGAATTTAAAGAATCAAATGAAATACTGCAAGGCATTTTGTCCAGTGATTTTTGTCTAATACTTCTGCTAAGCTTACATTTGTATGATGAAGAAAATTGTGAGTTGTGATCTTCATTTTCTCTCGTGACTTTCATAGCAAGAATTAAACGATCCCATATGTCAATCAAAACTACATGCTGATTCTTTACCCAAGAACTTGGAGTCTTACATGACATCTCTCACCAATAATAATAATAATAATAATAATAATAATAATAATAATAATATCGAAGGTAATGTATAATTATAAATTCCATTAAGAATGCTATTTTGCTACTCATTAAACATGTATCTAATATAACTGTAAAACTGTAAAATTTAATCCTATTATTCAGGAAAGAAAAAAGTTTAATGATTGAAATAGAAATCATGTGAACAATTTCAAATTAAAATTAGTAATTGATAAATAGAGAAAATATTCAAATCATAAATAAATAAATAGAAAAGAATTCTACAATCTATGATTAAATTAAGAAAACATAATCTGAAAATATTCCATATTATAAACCCTGCTAATTATAACATACATTGTCATATGATCCATAAGCAAGAGCATATAGTTGTATATGTCATATGATCTGTATGTGAGAGCAAAGAGTCTTACATCTGTATAGCTGAGAAAAATGAGTTTAATGCCAGTTGTATTCTTGTGTGTTTCAAAGCAGTTGATAGCAAGGGAGCTGATTGTCATGAAAGTGACTGTAGCATTAGAGCATCCTTCTCAAATTTTTTTCTGCTAAAGGTACAAGGTCTGAATTTTAGGAGAGGGTGCTAATCAATTACATCAACCTCAGTGCTTGACTGGTACTTATTTCATTGCTTCCAAAATGATGATAGGCAAAGTTGGCCTCTTTGGAATTTGAACACGGAATGTAAGGATAGACAACGTGTCACTAAGCATTTTGTCTGGCATGCTAGCAGCTCTGTCAGCTCACCCCCTTATCATCCTTCTTAAATTGAAAACAGTGAAGCTTATTCTTATTATGGTAAATGTAGTCCTTCCTCCACATAATGTTAGCTTTTGGAATTACCTTTCTGCTAAGCTCTCCTCATTGTAAAACTAAAGTAAAATGAGTGAATATTATATATTATATTTCCAGGGTTTATAAGAAGAAAGCACTATTGTTAAACTTACATGATATCAATATCCATAACATAATCTACAAATGATATTGAAGAAAAATATAATGGATTTGAAGTGCATTCTAATAACAATAATAAACAAGTTTTATTTGCATGAAGCTTTCATATCTTTTCTGAAGCTGCCATCTTGAAATTGTTCAAGAGGAATTTTACAGCATCACTCTCATCGTTTTCCTTTGAAAAGATCATAAGTATTGCTCCTTCCACTTGATTGAGTCATTAAAAAAACAAAAACAAAAAAACCCAAACACTTAATTGTATCATTAAGTACAGAAATGAAACTAATTATTTTATGATATCATTAAGCCTTTAAGTCTCTAATGGCATCACTATAGATCAGAAATGAAGATATATTTAAGAATAGGTTTAGAAATTCGAGATAAAGACAAATTTTAAAATGAATGCAAAATCTGGAACAATTTTTGCTTAATAATTCATTCACATACCTTTCACAAATTCTTTACATGATAACCTGATGTAAATGAATTTATTTCACTATCTTTAATATGTATGGCTTACTTTTAAATTTACTGGTTACTTAAGATGAATTTTTGATTTTAGAAAAAAGCATTGCACTTAAAATCACATTTGGAACATTTATAGTTACTAAAAACTTTTAGAGTTAGTTATTAATACTAAGAAGTTGTTAGCTTTTAATGGACTTTTCTCTTTAATGTAACCTGGAAAAATATATATTTTGATATGTATCTTTGTAGAGTATGAAATTAACATTATTGTTATGCTTCAGAAATAGTTAGAAATTATGGCTATATAATTCTACTGTATGCTCATCTTAGCTATTTTAAATCCTGGAAAGACTTAGTAAAAAGGAAACTACCAACTGGTATCTAAAGTACGTAATTAAGAGTGATCGTGAGGAGGGAAAAAATTATAAATAAAGCACTATTTAACTGAATAATTTGTGCTTAGATAGGAAAACAACAAAATGCAACATTTAAAATATGCACTATTAGTATAAATATTGATGAATATTTTCTACTTTATATTGTTAAGCACAAAACATAACTGGCATTGATGTTTTGTCAGTCTTTAGTGAAGTCATGGCTTGGCAAAGATAGCAATCAATGGATAATGGACACAAATTTTATCAAACAAAATTCATATCTGCAACTAAAGTTTCATTATTCAGCTATTTACTTCTTTATTGTGATTAATCTCTAAAAGCAACAACAACACCAGTCACAGAAACATCAACAAAAAAAGAAAAAAAACCTATGATTATAAAGTGTTTTATTGATTATGTAATCACAATGGCAGACACATTACCTTCTAAAATTATCTTCTACCTTCAAAGACTGAATTAATTGCTAGCCCAAAGTAATGTTTTTGTCACTTCCTATTGATTTGGGTTATGATCTAAATTTTATTAAAATAATAGATGGATGAAAAGTAACAAATTGAGTCATTTGAGCATATATACGAAAACTAATACTAAAAGTGTTCCTATTAGTTTCCATACATCTAAATCAAAATCACTATCAAATCTAGAAAACATTTCTGAATATCAAATTACATGTGTAAATTTGGAAGATGACTTATTGAGATAACATTTAAAAATTTTCAGAAAGTTAACTCATACTGTTAATTTGTTTGTGCATCCATTTTTCTGTGCTAACCTGGATTGGACAGGAATTGATTTTGGTGGCAGGGTTTTATGGTTGGACCTCTTCCTGTCATGAACCCTCATCAGTCTTCCAGGTAAGGAATTTCTATTCACTACAGGTTTTCAAAAGCACAGAGCAATTGGTCATAATACCAAGTTTAGCACCAGTTTACTCAAACAATGACAAGTAAAATATCAATAATTCATGTTTGCATGTATATACACACACACATACCATATACCAACTAAACTATGTTTTCAATCACATATTTGCATCACAAAAATTTAACATTATCATTTTTCTTTTAGTCACCTATTGTAAACGACATTTTATATCACCACCACAATGACAATGACGTCACATTTTTATATGAGTGTGGTCACACATTCATTACCTACGTTAGGCTGATGACTGATAAGTACATGTGTATGATGGTGTATGTGTCTGCCAATATACATACGTTTTTATGATCACTGACATACACACATACATCTAAAAACGTCCGTTACCTACGCTAGGCCGATGACTGACAAGTATATGTGTGTTTAAATTTTAAGTGTCTGTCAGTATACATACATTTTTGTGACGACTCACACACACATCTAAAGACAGACAGAGACACACAGGGACAGAAATAGGCTTCAAGTGTGTGTTAATGTATGTGTGTCTCTTAGTTTATGTATGTAACTTCCCCCACCACCCAACAGTAAAACATGCTGATATTGAAAGTTTACTTGCGGCCTGGATTTCAGACAAACAACAACGTTCACTTTCATGTACTACCAACATGAAGATTTGGGCTGATTTAACACCACTCACAAAACTCGCAAATATATCTGAAAAAAGATATTATTCTTGTTATAACAAATTTGGAAACTTGGCGAAGTTGAAAGCCTCAGTGGCTCTTTCAATATAATTACAGAAATGTTATTCCACTCTTAACCAGTTTCAAGATACTGTTTTTTCACAGTCCATGTATTCTTCATCATTGTGGGTATCAACGTTGCACAACTGCGTTATTCAGTATTTATTCTACAGTCTATAATGTTACACAGTTCAAAAACAGCATCTTCCTTTTTATACACTTGGTTCAGCATTCGTTTCAAAATTGTAAAAATAAATCATTTTTGTATGAAAAATTGAATTATACTTCCTGAATTTTCTTGGACTTTCACTTTCTTCACTGTGGCATTCATTCAATTGTGAATTTTATAACATGTAGTACATGTTCCGAATAAATGTTGACTTTCTGTATTTTCCTATATTGATGACTTTCAATTTTTATAGCATAACTATGCCAGAGAAAGTATGTTTTGCACCTAAATTGACTACGTTTCGATTCACTTGAACTTCGTGTGTGTACGTTTTGCTGTTTTCAGTATTATCAATTCTATGAGTGTGTGTGTGTGCTTCTGCGTACATTACGTTTATAGTAAACTATATTAAAGAACATTTTACGCTATTTTAATGAGCCTACATCTAATGCAGTAGCATCCTTGTGGTTGATGATCCCATTGAAAATCATGATATTCTCATTCGTGTTCAAAATTAAAAAAAACTTAAACATATTTCACAGACTTGTCCCTCTTATGATGCTCTCCAGTATAATCTTATTCTGTGGAATGGACAAGATGGGTATTATTTCAATATTCCTTGGATTGAACCTGCAACAGGATAGCCTATTACAAACAAAAGGGTGCAGTCAAATGACTTCTATTCTTACCAATTTATGTTAAGACTAGAACAATCAAATCCTTTCTATTATAGGCACAAGGCCTGAAATTTCAGGGGAGGAGACCAGTCGATTACATCAACCCCAGTGTCTCACTGGTCCTTCATTTATCAATCCCAAAAGGATGAAAGGCAAAGTTGACCCCGGCAGCATTTGAACTCAGAACGTAAAGACAGGCGAAATACCACTCAAGCATTTTGCCCAGCATGCTAACAATTTTGCCAGCTCACCAACTTCCAGAACAATCAAATCAATTACAGTTGTCATAAACTTTATTTTCATTTACATATTTTTTACGTTATCTCAATAACCAGCTATAGTTATGTAGTGATGCTACTGTGTAAGGTTCAGCGCGCATGCGCAGAATAGGACTACTTCCGGGTGGCCACCGGAAGTCTTCTCCATGCGCATGTGCGGGAAACTGACCCCTAAGGCACAGTCCACTCACTCACTCTCTCTGGCGCTTTCAGCCCTCGTGAACAGACGTGCATTTGGTAGTCTCTGAGAACTCTACACCGGCTTAGCAACGGACCGCATCGAATCACTGCAATCAACCAACAAGAAGCAGTATAAAGATTCGGCTGTCGTTTCCCCTCAGAAAACACGCACAACAACAATTTGCTGTCTTTCCCAGATAACCTGACTTCGTCTGTTTTATCTAATTAAGTTGAATGTGACGGGATCGGATCGGACACCCCTTCAGTGATACCGATTCCAGATCCTGTTACAGTTATTTCAAATACACTTCTCTACAACGACCAGGTTTCATTACGAAATGGAAATAGTTTCACACATTCAATTTGAACCAAAATTACAAACTGTCGCATTACGAGAGTGACGATGTGTGAATAAAGAAAGTAATGTTTTCCGAATTAGTCACATGTGTATTGTAATAAAGCTGCTTATTATCTATCTATCAAATAAACTATGTATTTGACTCAACAACTCATTTTTTTACAACTAAAATAACCTCGGCAACTAGGTTGGGTCACACAATTTTCAGATCATTCTCGGACACTATTTTGATTTGCTTCTAATGTATCACTTTCCTCCTATATTTCACACATACATAGAATTCTACTCAGACAAACATTTATGAAAATGTACACATAAATATTGTATTAAAATAAGCCACAACCCAAAATATTGCATTAAAAGTCATCCATTTTTCTATATGTCATGAGGAAATATAGCTTCACTCTCTCTTTCCCCCCTCTCTCTTTCTCTCTCTCTCTCTCTCATGCACAAAAAAGATGTATGCATATGTATTTATGGGCGAAGGTCAAGAATATGCACTCCTGGTGTTTAGGGTTAGTGTTATGGCGAAAACGGATGGTGTGCGTATTCTTTACCTCCACCTATTCATGTACATGTATATGAAAGATAATGTGTATGCGTGAGAGAGAGAGAGAGAGAGAAAGAGTGAGTGCCACATACACATATATGCAAAAAATTTCCTACATCACAACACACACTTCACTCACTCATTCTCTTTCTCTCTCTCTCTCTCTCTCTCTCTCTCTCAGACACATGTCCATTTCATATACATGTACATCTTATACTTTCTCCTCTCTTTTACTTTCTCCTCTCACTTCAAATTAAATGTCACCTTTTCAGTTTATCCTCTCTTTCAATTTCTGCTGTCTTCAAGGCATACAGAAATTAAAACAATTTTACAGAAATTAACAAACAATCATATGATCCCATATACGTCGAGTTGACAACTTTGCTTCTTCAAATGAAAGAATGCCATGAAATATGCAAATTAAGTTAATTCTTGCAGTGTGCACGTGCAAATTTTGAGCAGCAAATGTACGGCTCAAACCCAATTGAAATGATCTTTTCTATTGTGTAATGTGTGTTTGTGATGAATGTATTTAAAAACCTGATCTTCGATTCAAACTTAAAGGGAAGTTTTCCCAGAAATCCTGTCCCTTACCTCTTCTTTCTAGCATGTCCGAGGTGACATTTCCATCTCCTCAACTCCTTATTTTTTTCTCTGATTCCTATGTTTGCAATACAGGAGATTAAGATTTCACCCACAAAATATGTTCTCAATATTTTTTTACCCACAAAATATTATTTCATCCACAAAACACGTTCTCAAATTAATTTTTTTTACTTTTTCAAAATTCTTTTCTTTGTAATCCATGGAGGAAAAAACAGAGTGTACGAATCTTTAAGAATTTTACCCATCACCTCACCACTTTCAAACAGCTACACACTCCCAATGTTTCACTTTTAGCTTTTTGGAAAGCAGGGAAGTGTCTTCAGAAATAATATCATTTACTGTTCTTTCTAGCATGTTGGGTTTTCTAGTGGTGGTCTTGTATTTTTTAAGTCTAATATTTCAGTAGAATTCTATGCATGCTGGAAACCTCAGACAAATATGAAAGATTGGTAGATTTTTAGCCTTTTGAAAGCTGGTAGGTGACGGGTAGGCGAGAAGGGGGGAGGGTCATTGAGTGTTTCTTTAAGAAAAATTAAACTATAATATATATATATATATAAAATCTTTATATTTTTCTATGTAGATAACAAAATTTTAAAAAATATTTTGAAAAAGTTACAAATTAAGAAATTGCAATGGGATAAATTAAAAATTTTGAAAATGTGATTTTTGGACAAAATCGTGTTAACCCCCTTTTATACGATGAAACAATACATAGTTCCTGATCCTTCGTAAGAACAGAAAGCACTTTCATGCAAACCCATGCAAATTATACCTTTGCCCTTCACTATTAAGCAAAAAATAACTTCCATTAACTATATATCAGCTGTGCCGATTGTGACCATAAGAAAGGAGCAAATAATAAAATGAAGCTTGTAGTTTATAACACCTGGGCAACGCCAGGATGCATTACTAATATATCTATAAAAGTGAGTTTGTATGTGTGTGTGTGTGTATGTGTGTGTGCGTATGTCCCTTATGCATTCCAAAACAGAGTTGTCAATTTTGAAATATGAGGTGTCAAAAGATTCAGTACTATTTCTGCTACCAACTACACTTTATTTTCAGTGACTTATTTGCATTACAAAAATTTTAAATTATAATCTTTTCCATAAGTCAACTATCATAAATATTTTATATGACAACGAAGGTTCCAGCACATTTTCTATATGAGTGTATACATTAAAAGACATCCACCATTATGAACCACTCACTCACTCACTCACTCACTCACTCTCTCTGTTTTGAATTAATCATGTATTATCTCATAACTTTGAGATTTTGATGATGTGATTGTTTATTTTTGGGATAACATTGTAGAGAAAATATGAGAGATTGGATCTGACCTGTTTCGATATAAAACAAGTGAAATATTTAAGGCCTGATAGGGTTGAATTAAATGCTAAAAGGTTAAGCTGGTAGGGAGCAATTTGAGAGAGATTTAGTCTCTATTCTGAGCAGACTGTGGTCTTTTACTTGTGCAACTCATTACAGCAAAGAAGTGGACATATATAACTCTAGAAGACAACTGAGCATTCTTAATTGGCAGCCTGTATTGAGCTGCTTTTATGAATGGAGCAAGAATCCAACCAAATGATAAGGGACATGACGAATTTAAAACTAAGGTACAGGTTTAGAAGAAGTGAGATAATGGGGTAAGCAAGGAATCTTATTAAGAAGCTAGATGACAAAAATGACATCAAGAGTATGTAGAGGTGGTGGGGGAGAAGTTCAGAGTGAGGTGTTTACATCACAAAGATGAAAAGTACAATGTGTTTTGAATAATAGAAATAACAATATCTGTACAAATTTTGATGTCATAATGGTAATGAGAGGAGAAGTCTGTTTGAAATATTAATGCTAATGTTTTCAGACATACTGAAAAGAAAATAGTATGGAAATGCTGCAAAGAAAGATTATTAGTTGAATAGAGAGTTTTAAAAATTACTTTTATTTTTGGATGGAGCATTATTTTCTTCTTTTCTTATGAAAGCTATCAAATATAGTAGTTCATGACAAGATCTGAACTTAGCAAATACTGCAAACTATCTGATCTGATGTTCTTTTAGTTTGTCAATCCATAGGCTGGATTGATGATTTATTTTTTTATTAACCCCAAAAAGATAGCAAGAAAATTTGAGTTCAATAATAAATAAAGGACCAATGATATCTGACTGGTGAAATATTCAGTTTAAAAGTCAATTAGCTGTTATTCACTTATGTAAAAGCAATAAGAACTGAGGTAAACAAAGATGTAGATAAGATGTACTAGTTATGACATTGTAAGCTAGTAATAAACAGTGATATGTGCAGCCATGTAAAACTCATCTAAATCATAACTATTTAAAAAAAAATAATAAAAATCTTATCATATACTTCCATATATACTCAATATATAGCATTCTAAATCAAAATATAAAGAATATTGCTATTTGATTCAAATAAAAACTAAAAATCACCTCTGAGATTTAGATAAGTACAATTTAGCAAAATTTGAAATGTGTAAATTAATGAAATCAGAAAGGTTCCTATTCAACGTTTGCTTTCAATTAAATTATATAATCTCATACATTTAATTTGATTAAATCTATGAGATAAAAAAGGAAGATAAAAAAAGGAAATGAAATTCAAATGAATGCCTTCTTTGAAAAACATAAAATAAAATAAAGTTTCAATTTGAGATTTATGGATTTACATCATTTCCAGTAAATGAGAAATACTTGAAACTGAAGTTAAAATGACTGAAAACCTAACTTCTACCTAATGAAATGGCAGAATTCTTAAAATTATAACCATAACTCATTTCATTTATTGAAATGGTGCAATGAGTTTCATAATAAAATCTTTCTCATATATTTTCATAAAAATTTCACTAAGCAGCTGAGGTTGTTTGTTATCAAATTTTAATTTATAAAGAAGAGCCAATAACTGGTAGGTTCAGTCTATTCATATCTAAAGAATTCTATAACTTTCTAATCAAATCACTCAAAGCCATATTATTGTAACAGTATAACAGTTCTATAGATATAAATATATATATGGAATCTTTAAAACTCCTTCTGAACTTAGCTTATTTATCGATCTAAATTTTTTTGCTAAATATTCAGCATTTGTTTGTGCACAGCCTACATCTCATTTAATATCTCTCTCTCCCTATCACTCATATAGTCATACTTCATGGCGTCAGTAGTTTCTATCTCTTCATTTAGGAATCTGCCTGTCTGTCTCTCTTTCTCTTTCTCTCTCCCTCTCATATATATATATATGTATGTGTGTATGTATGTGTGTCTGTGTGTGCATATGTATGTGTGTATGTATGTGTGTATGTATGTGTGTCTGTATGTACATATATATATATATATATACATATACATACACATACATCTATTTACTTTTACTTTTATATATATATGCCCGTGGGCATATGACGTAGTGGTTAAGAGCATGAGCTACTATTCCCAAGATTCCAAGTTCGATTCCAGGCAGTGACCTGAATAATTAACAATAATAATAATAACATCGAAAAATACTATAGGAATGAGAACCCAGGTTTGAAATTTCTCCAAGACACCTGATGAAGGCTGGAAGGTATATCAGCTGAAACGTTGTGTTAGCAACAAACAAGATGAGGACAAATATCAGTGAAATGTAAATAATGTACATATATATTTATAAATATATATATATAAATATATATAAATATATATATATATATATATATGTATATATATATATATATATAATATATATATATATATATATATATATGTGTATATACACCCTCCCATCACACAACTACACCCACACATATACAAACATATGCATATCTGTATAAATGAAGGGGATGTGTACATGAATGTTGCACATATGCACATACACGTACACATTCACACAATTAAAAAGGAAAAAGGAAAAGATATATATGTATAAAATAGATTAAAATTAAAAATTAATGGAAGTTAAAACATATTGGAAAGCTTGTGCAGGAACATAGTAAAAATGTGAATTCTAGCTGTGATTTTGGGAGACCCAAAACCATAATGGGTATTTTGCAAAGTGTGGATATGATCCAAAAAGGTCAGTTCTTGAATTTAGACATGTAGTGGGGTTCAAGGAACTTTTCCAGATAAGTCATCTTTCCATATTACAAAGATCACACTTACCACTACTGTTGGTATAAGGTTTACACTTGGCTAAGATCTTCCAGTAAATCCTGCAGTTGACACCTTGTTCTTTTAAGAACCATATATAACTGGATAATTTGGTAGTTTTTCATTTATTCTGGTGTCTGAAGCTTAAGATGTGATTGTTGAATCTTGCTTTGAAATTTCCTTCTCTGAGATCCACATATCTCTTGGATGAAACTGTATTACTATCGTTCATAGAATTTACAGTGGCTTCATAAATAATGGCCTTAAGTCATACAAACTCAGTTTAGTGTGCACAAGTCTTTATCCCTGCAGGAGCAGTCAGCTTCATGTTGTTGTGTTGCATTGTATGTAATTATGCTTTTAAAGTTTGGGGTGGAACAAAAACTAATTTTTACATTAAGCCTATTAAAGAGTTTTGTATATTTGTGATGTATTGGAAAATGTCTATCTATAAGTGACAAGAAATATTTACCTATATTAAAGGTCACTTTGGGGGAGTAAGAGGGTGTAAACCAGATAATTTTCCTGTGTCTATGTTTTCTTTATTTCTGATCTAATAGTAGGGGTGTAAGCTATTTCCTCTTTAAATCCACTAGCTTTAAGAGCATTGTTATATAATGGGGTAGCATTATTAAATATGTTTATATTGGAGGAGAGGCTAGAAATTCTCCTACTTATATTCGTAACTAAATTGTTAACCACTATGTGGATGGTAACAGGAACCTACCTTGATATAACTAAGTCTATCATTGGGCCTTCTATATGGTTTGTAAATATTCTTTTGTAAATATATACGTCAAGGAAATTGACAACTGTCAGGTTGGTATCTTTTGTTATGCTAAGATCGAATGTGTCCCTCTGTGTCTGCTGTCTTGACCCACTCTGTGTTCCTGCAGAGATAAAGACTTGTGCCTGCTAAATGGAGAGATTTTTCTATGGCCAGACGTCCTTCCTGTTACCAAACCTCATCTATTTCAAAGTAAGGCAATTTTCCTCCCATTACTGCACATGTTTCCATGGAAGGTTGGACATGAACAACACTCCTTATGCAACTGTTGCATTCATTTATGGCCGTTACACAATGTCAAAACAAAGAGATACAAAATCACTCACCCACACATATATACATATATATAAATATATATACAATGAGCTTCTTACACTCTCCATCTACCAAATCTATTCACACAAGTCTTTGGTCAGCTTGGAGCTATAGTAAAATACACCAGCCCAAGGTGTCAGGTAATGTAATTGAACCTGAAACCATGTAGTTTAGAATCAAATATTTTAGCCACTTGTCCATGTCACAATGATATAAGTAAAGTAAGTAAATATTTTGCACCAATATATATATATATATATATATATATATATATATATGAGGGGGTACTGAAAAGTTCCTAGCTTTAAGTGTATTGTGAGAGGCCTGGCTGGAGGGGCCCAACCTTCCAAGTTTTTTACAGGGCTTAGAAAAACTGAAGGACTGTTGCAATATCTGTGAATTTAAGATGAGATAATGTTGAATAGAATCATAATTAACTGATCCTTCTATATTTTCTCTTACCCAATGCCAGGAACTTTTCAGCACGCCCTCATATATATTGTATATATTGAGAGAGAACCTCCATCAATCAAGACTGACCATGTATCTGCACTTGTATATCCAAACCTAGGCAATATATTCTAAGAAAGGTTGGTTGTTTCCTATGTATGCAAGTCCAGCCCTCTCCTCAATACTGACCCCAAAGGTCATCAAATTGGGCCAATGCAGCTTAGCATCAATGTCAATGCAAATGTTGTCATCAGAAGGTAAACAGCCAAGAAAGATACTTGCAAGACATCTTGCATGAACCTCCAATAGGTCTGCTAATCCACTGATTTAGACTTGTTGTTTTTTATTGGCTGTTGAATGATGAAAGACAAAGTTGATGTTGGTGATGTTTAAAGAATATAGAAAGTCTGAACAAATATTCCAAGATATTCTATCCAACACTTTAATGATTCTGTCAAGTTTCCACCTTATATAGCACCAGAGAAAACTAGAATTAAGTTAAGTACAAAAAGATGAGCAGACAAAGGAGTCTTTATGTCACCATTTAAATCAAACCCTGGCATCTTAAAAATAATAAAGTGCTGAATAAATATGCTTGAAAATGAGAAAGAGATATAGGAAAGCCATGAGTGGAACACTTTGATCATAAGTCTGCTCTATGAGGAGTGACCTAAGGCTCAACAACAACAACAATAAAAATTAAAATAATTTATGATGAGAAAGCATACATTATTTTCTTTTTCCATCATTAATATCTTATTGATCTTGATTACCTCAAGTTTTAATACAATATAAAAATTTCCTGAATGCCATTTTCAGCAAAAGATTCAGTTTATTAATATTGAGCAATAAAATCTAAACAATTATTTTGACCAATAAACATAATATACTAGAATGCTGTTTTAATGTTAATTTCATTTAAAATTTTATTACAGCCATTTAAACAATATAACAGTTAAACTATTTGTAATACTCTATAAAGTACCTTTAATAATAAAGCTGTGAAGTACAGCAAAAATTGCAGAAACACTGTGACAACATGACTAGATTGTAGAGGAGTGTTTATTTTTATATCTTAGTTAGTATTGGAATTGTGTTGACCATAGCTTTCCTGCGATTAAAAAGCTAGATATACAATTATATTTTACATTCGTGCATGATTGTTACCTGTGTGGCCATACTAGCACTTGTGCTGGTGACACGCGAAAAACATTTGAGTGAGGTCGTTGCCAGTGCTGCTGGACTGGCCCTCATGCAGGTGGCACATAAAAGCACCCACTACACTCTTGGAGTTGTTGGGTTAGGAAGGGCATCCAGCTGTAGAAACTCTGCCAGATCAGATTGGAGTCTGGTGCAGCCATCTGGTTCGCTAGACCTCAGTCAAATCGTCCAACCCATGCTAGCTTGGAAACCGGACGTTAAATGATGATGATGATGAATTTGTGACTAAGAGCATTAATGATTAAAGGTTTTGAATAAGACAATCCTCAGTTTATTGTTTTTATGATTGCAAACTTGATGCAGAACAAATTTCACATCTGAAGAGCACTAGTTCCTTAGTTTATTCACCAACATAAGCAATAAAGGATACACATTAACACATATATGTACACATTTATAGCAGATTTCCACACTAACCGAGGTACAACACAATGAGATCAAACCAGAAGCTAAGTGGATGTAAAATAAACTGCTTAAACAATGAAGCTTGAACCCATGCCTGTTGTTTTAATATTTATTTCATATTGCTGTATGGATTAGGCAAGCGAGCTGCCAAAATTGATACAAAAAATGATGCAGCAGTTTCCGCAAGCATAAAACTGTTGCATAGCATTTGGATTGTCTACTTTTGCCAAATAAACTGTTTGGCAGACCTTTGACCCCTGTTTCAAATTTAGAAATAATCAAACAAGAGAAAATGTTATTTCATCACATGCAAAACTTAACAGCCTTTTATCTCTCTGACTGTAAGTTAATATTGAAAAATAAGAAAATATAGATTTATAGATTGTGCGTGTGTGTGTGTGTGTGTGTGTGAGTGTGTCTGTGTCTGTGTGTGAATGCGTGTCTATATGTGTTTGCATGCACATGTGTTCCAACATGATATCGATTTTTTTTTTTTAGTTTGACATAAAGCCACAAAATTTTAGGCATGTAATCAATTGAATCAACTCCAGTACATATTTTATTGACTGGAGTGTTGGTGGTGGTGTGGATGAAATACAAGTGGTATTTTAAATCAGAAACATAATGGGATGTAACTAAATATCGCAAGACACTTAGTCTGCGTCTCTACCACCATTTCTGTAAAATATCGTAATAAAAATAAATTTTAGTGCATGTTTTGAAATATCAATGTATATCATAAAAAAATTGAATCTGCCTGATTTTAAGGGTGATCCTTCATATGGTTGTAAAGTCAAAGGAAAATACAAACAGGAACCAGAAGACTGGAATACAACACAAACGCAAACATCATTAAATATTCTAAGGAGACAAACCATAATCATTCAAATATGTATATTTAATAATGTTTCGCATTTTTGAGTATAAAATATGTAAAATTTCATACTTAAAATATACCAGTAGAATCTAAGAAAAGAGTGTTGTTCTGTTTTATCAAGAACGTTATTCAAATATTTTAAACAGTATGTTAAGTTTCAAACATTAGGGTGAAGTCTAATGTTTTGAATAGAACCATTTGTCAGAATGCAATGAAATGTCAATTGATATTGGAGGATAAATAAATTTGAATTTGTGAGAGAAAGAAGGGAAAATATTATAACAGTGAAGAATAAGGCAGAAGAATTGAGAGCTAGCATGTGAATGAAAGAGCAATTTGCCAGAGAGGAAAGAAAATAAAAGGAACAATACAAATAAAATAAAAAATGTTCAAAGTAGGGAAGGAAATGACAACAGAGAAACAATTTAAAGACATACCTATTAAGTATAACACCTCTTTCTATAAAAACACAATTCTTCCTCACCTTTTCTTCCATAAAATTTATCCCCTGTTTGAATTATTTGGTTCTTACATGTGAACATGATTAACCACTTGACAGCACCTTCTCTAACCTAATATACTCCATAGCTTGCAAGATCTGCAGCACACTAACTAAACTTAGACAATCTGTCACCATTTTGAGAAACAGGTTCTCTAAGTATTTGCTGGATATTTCCAATACCCAGTGAGTCTTCAACCAGTGGCATCACACTTCAGCACTTCTGTTCACTCTCAGTCTGTGGTGTCCTGCAATAATTTGGTTCTTCCAAAACTCACAAAGATAAAGAAGAATTGCCCTACTTTCAATTTGAATACCTTTGCTCCAAAATGTCTTAATACATGTTTCATCTTCCTCTGATTCTGCTTTCATCCCTTCCACACATGAAAACTATTTCTGTTCGTTATGGCCTGTATTTGTTTATATTGTTTTGTATATATAGCTTTATACATCTATGGGTATATACATATCTCAGTCATGTTTGTTAAGTGCAGTTTGTGTCATATAACACAGTTTATATAGTTGGGGTATTTATTTGTTGTTCTTTGTTCATTGTTGCTCTCTATCCCACTTCCTCAACTCTCATCATAGTTTACTATACTTTTCAGTCATAATTTCTCAGTAGTTTTGTCTCTGTAATTCTGACTATTCTTATGATTCTTACACTCTTTTTTTTTCCCCTTTCATCATAGCCATTTAATTTCTTCTTTGCTTACTCATTCTCTTTTGTTCCCCAGTCTCTCACCTTGTTTATTGTGTACGTATCTGTGTTATGTATATGACCTTTCGTTCATAGTCTTCTTTCCCTTGATTTATCACTTATCTCCAAAATTCACCTTACCTGACCCTTCTCTCTTCATTCCTACATCAACTGACCTGGATCTTGATACAAACTTTGATGACTTTTTCTTCACACTTTATTCCTACTAACATTATATAGCTCTCACATTACTCATACATTTCCCACAATATTCACGCCTCACACTCTCTTTTTCCTCCCTTATCTCCCCATATCTGCCCTACCAAATCACTACTTTCTTTCAGGCACTCAACTGCAATTTTGCAACCATGATAATACGACCTCTACAGTGTTTTTCCTTGAAGAAGAGCATGTCATTAAAGCGAGCCACTTTTTTACTCCTCACGAGAAATCAATTGAAATCTGTTTCCCTTCTATGTACTTTTATTTGATTCTTTGTCCATTTTTCTCTGTGATTTTATGAAAGACCAGGAAATCATTTTGTATCCTGTTGCTTGTTCAAATGTAGCAACCAAATCTCTCTCATACTGATCCAAAACAATAAAGGGCATGTTGAACTCTAAATACATGGCCATTCAAACAGAATGGATGGTCATATGTGGAATGCATTTTATTATAGGTTTGTTCAATAAGTTAACTTGAGCACAAAAAACAACCTGTGTCTAGAAACAATAATCTCAAATTTATCTATTTCATCAAATTGACGTTATCCATATTGACAAAATAATCCAGTGAAAATTACTGGGTATTTTAGTGTTGTATATCAATGTTGTGTTACAAAACAGTAGCATGGTAATGTAATATTTTACTTAACCTGCCTTTTCATCTGTTAACTGAAGTAAATGTCAGCTTAGCACAGGCATAGTCTGCCAAATGCAGAGTAGAGATATTTTGCTGGTTTGGGATTCCTGTCTGGTCATTGAAACTAAATCATTTAGAGGAGAGGAAGTATGTAGAAATAAAAAGGTGGCATGGTGGCAGTTTTCAATGTGATCTTTACTTCCCAGGCATCTGAAAGTATGAACACAAGAATTTTTAAACATGTACATTTTTACTTTCAAATCCTTTTCTTCTAATGAATAACATATCTAATCGCCTACTGCTGGTTGTCAAATGGACTTGTGCAGTAGCAGACAATTATCTTCCACTAGCAATATAAACACAAGTGCTTATATGCACCACAAGTACATAGGAGAAGTTCTTTCATGGTAAATTATGCAGTATTTTGTGTTCTAATACATCGACTTTTAAGGGCGGGAGAAATACTTTTTGGTATTAATATTGTTTCATTTGCTATTGATTTTATAAATATAGGAGTGGCTGTGTGGTAAGAAGCTTGCTTCCCAACCCCATGGTTCCAGGTTCAGTCCCACTGCATGACACCTTGGGTAAATGTTTTCTACTATAGCCATGAGCCGACCAAAGCCTTGTGAGAGGATTTGGTAGACAGAAACTGAAAGAAGCCTGACTGAGACCTTTGGAGATATGCTGTGATTGAGAAGACCTGGCAAGTAAAGTGAAATCACAGCCATGGCTCATGCCAGTGTTGCACGACTGGCCCATTTAAACATACCCTTGAAGCATTTGGTGATACAATGTGCTTAAGAAGACCTGTTGAGTCAAGTGAAATCAAAATCATAGTCGTGGTCAGTGCCACCTGACTGGTACCCATGTTGGTGGCATGTAATAAGCACCATTTGAGCATGGGTCGATGCTAGTGCTGCCTGACTGATACCCCGTGCCAGTGGAACATAAAAAGCACCATGTGAACAGGGTCGATGCTAGTGCCCTCTGACTGGAGCCTGTGTTGGTAGTATGTAAAAAGTACCATCTGAATGTGGTTGATGTCAGTGTCCCCTGACTGGCACATAAAAAGCACCATCCAAAATGGTCAATGTTGGTGCCATCTGGCTGGCTCCTGTGCTGGCAGCATATAAAAAGCATCATCCAAATATGGTCGATGCCAGTGTCCCCTGACTAGCTCCTGTGCCAGCGGCATGTAAAAAGCACCCACTGTGCTCTTGGAGTGGTTGGCGTTAGGAAGGACATCCAGCTATAGAAACATTGCCAGATCAGATTGGAGTCTGGTGCAGCCTATTGGTTTGCCAGACCTCAGTCAAACCGTCTGACCCATGCCAGCATTCTTTTACTTGTTTCAGTCATTTGACTGTGGCCATGCTAGAGCACCGCCTTTAGTCAAACAAGTCGACCCCAGGACATTCTTTGTAAGCCTGGTACTTATTCTATCAGTCATTTTTGCTGAACCACTAAGTTACAGGGACGTAAACACACTAACATCAGGTGTCAAGCGATGGTGGGGTGACAAACACAGACACACATACAAATACACACACACACACACATACGTACAACAGGCTTCTTTCAGTTTCCACCTACCAAATCCACTTACAAGGCTTTGGTCGGCCTGAGTCTAAGCTTCTTACCACACAACCACTCCTGTGCCTATTTTCATAACATGATAATTGTATTTAAGAACTGATTTTTCACCCAAGTTAAATTTATTTAAAAAGATGTAAGTAATTAAATGACAAATGACTTTAGCTAAGAATTCATGAATACCTGAAATGTGTTTACAAGTTGTAATTTCAGATAATGAAAAAAGGAAAAGTGATTGTACCTCAAACTGTCTTCACTTTTGATTAGAACATTACTCTATTACAAATAACTTGGACAGATGAGACATAGGTGCATAAATGCAAGGCAATATAATTACTAAAATCTCCCCAAGGTTTTATCATAGATGTTTTCTCAACATCCTATAGCATGAAAAGCATTCATTTGGTGTTATTGGAAAAGCTAACATTAATTGAAACCAAGAATTTTTATTATTTATTTATTTATTTATTTGTCTATTTATTTATTTATTTATTGTTTTGTCAAGCAACATAAAATATATAAACTCAAAACTTTGCTCCTTGTCTATCTTTAGTAACAGGAAAAATCATTTATTTCATAATGGTTAGCACCTGTATGTCTTGCAATGCAGTACTGGATTAACCCATTCAGCAAAATAAGCACATGCTTAAGGCATCAAGGGACAGGGGCACTACAGAAATGAAAATGGTTTACGGCTTGAAAGAAATTATTTTAAACTTTCTAGAATAATTTTCTTAAGGCCTTATCTCTACTAAGTATAGAAGCAGAAGTTTTATGTAAAACTAATTTTAACGACATCACCGAACGCTTTGCAATTAAAAAAAAAACGAAGGAGAAAACTTTCCAAGTATAAGTAAAATAGAAGCATACAAAAATTAACATTATTTCCCGTCTTACAGTAAATTTTGTTTCATTTTGAAAAATTAAAATTTCTTTTATGGTTTATTATCATTTACATTTTGAATTATTTTTGTTTACAGTTTGAACCATTTATATATACTTGAGGACACCAAAACCTTTTAAGTGCTTAGGGCCACCATGGGTCTTAATCCAGCCCTGTTGCAATGTCTTCTCCATATTCATTCCAGAAAACAATCTGTTGAGCTTATGAAAATACTGCTGTTAACAATCAAATTAGAAAGACCCTTTCAATTTCAGCAGAATACAAATAAAATGTGTGATTTTGGAGTGTCACAGCTTGTTTCCAGTTAAGAAAAATATTTCCACCTTTTTGGGAGGATTTTCATCAGTAATTTATTAGCTTTTACTTTTGCTGGTGTTGTCCTTGACTTAAAGCTTTCAGTTTGTCAATGTCCATAATGACAAATTATTTATTTGTTAGCTTCACAAGCTGAAATGTTAATTCTTTTAATAATCTTGATATTGGAATGTTACTTACATGTATACATTTATCTCAAGTTTTGAATGAAACTAAAACTTATTATAACTATAAAAAGTTTTTAGATAACCTTTTTATAACATATTTCAGTGAATTCTTTTCAGTCCATAGCATTTCTTAAGTAGTAAGTGGAAAAATGCAAGAAGTAATTCATTGATTTAAATTTTTTCTTATCAAAAGCAGATACTAGGAAGCTCAAAATAACATATTGTAGGTGTCATAATCTGTTTAATCATGAGGTTAGTTTTATGTTACGTGAGCAGTAAGAAGCATAAGGTCTAAATTGAAATAGACCATTATTTCAACTCAGGAAGTTTTTAGGCAGGAACATCAGGCTTTTAGCATTGCTTTAAAAAAATGTTTAGTTAAGAGTTACATCAGTGATTAGATTAAAAGAAAAACAACAGATGACCCCCACCAAAATAATTTACTGTATTTTCATCCCCACTCTTCTGTATTCCTGCTCATTTTATCAAAAGCAGTCGTTACTGCTTATATTTGTCATCCTATGTGCTACTGATCTCATTCCAGGCATTATGCATCTCTAGCATGCTGCCCACATTCCACATCATATGCTGCCACCTATCACCTCAATCCCATTTCCTTCACCCTATTCCTACATTCATCTCGGTCCCCATCTCTATCCCTCCACCATCCTCCTTTCACACTCTCAGTCTTACCTATCCATTCACTTTGTCTAATTTTCTGAAAGTTGTTCTCTCATGTTCACCTTCCTATAACTTTAGGGTACATCTTAACATTTCTTCCCCATCATTTCCTTTTCTAACTAGAGTAACTTTGTATCTCCTTTACTGCAAGACACTGGATCCTATCTTCCATCATACTTTAATCTCTCATCATCTGGCATAGAGTCACCTCCCTCAACATTAAATACCCTTAGTTCAGGGGGACATATAGTGCAAGTTACTCCCTCATGCTTGTACTATGTAAAAGGCATCCCTTACACTTTGTGAAGTGGTTAGCATTAGAAAGGGCATCTGGCCATAGAAACCATTGTCAAAGCTGTGATTGGTGCTTGGGACAGACCTCTGGTGCATTGGCTCATGTCAAACCATCCAGCTCATGTCAGCATGGAAAAATGGATGTTAAACGGTGATGATGATGATGATGATGAAGGTGCTTCTTGCAGCCCATATTAATTAAAATAATTTTACATACCTCAAAATAGATGAGAAATTAAAAATCAGGATTAAGAAAGAGGTTAAAGAATCTATAGAATTTAATTCAATGTTTTAATATGCAAATTTGTTTTAAAAAAATCACTTTCCCTCTGAAAGTCCACCAAGTCAAACTTGGGTTATTTATTTTTCTGATACTGCTTCATGGTATTAAGTTCGTCAAAGGCAGTAAGCTGAGACAGTTTTCTAAGATGAGAAGGGAGATTTATTAAGATAATTATTTTGGTATAAGAAGAGGAAAATCATATATTCAACCTTCATAGAGATAGAGTTTATGAAATACAGAGTTAGAGTTAGATATCAATAAGAAAAATATGAACAACATTAAATTAAAGATTAAAGTTTCAAATTTATAAGTAAATAAAGAATAGGTTTTAATGTAGGATAAGAGTAAAGTAATTTATTATAGTAGATTAGAATATAGCAAATTTCTGCATTGTTTTAAAAGATTTTTAGCATTTTGCATTACTGAAGACATGTAATTTATTTTTTATTAAATATAATAATATATATTATATTTACATGCTTTATGTTACAAAACAATTTGGTATGGTATTTGAATTTTCTTATTGTTAAATAAATTTTCATCATACTATTGCACTGTCATTCATTTATAACTTTGTACTACACACATTATCGTTTTCTCTTGTATCATACTATATCTTCTATATATATATATATCTTATATATATATATTTGACTTTGTGTATAATGTCTGACAGAAGCAAGTATGTTTTATATCATAGCTCTGTAAACAAGTAAATCTTCTGGTGAGATGCACACTTTTCTATATATTGCTTAGATAAAAGTAAATATACAGAAAGAAGGAAAATCAACAAAGAAATGTGTTTGTGTCATGAAGAATAAATTTCTAAGTATTGTGATTATTATAAAACGTATATTAAAACCATACAGTAAAACATTAAATATCTTTAATGGGATTCATGTCGCCATCTTTTAATCTTTTTGTTATATGCTGAATTAATATTTTCAGTCAAGTTTATCAAATTCCTTCATATTCTTTGTAAAGCTTTCTCCAGTACTTTCCAATTAATAATCCATTTATATTTACGGAAAATTACACGGAAATCTTTCCTACTAATCTGAATGGAGCAGCTTGAGTGCTGTTGCTGTCATCATGTGATAAATGTTTGTGCATTTTGATTTAATTTTCTTCCATATGACTAAAGTTCTTTTTTAACATTTATGTTCTTTTAGGGGCTGGGAAGTGTTGTAAGGTTAAATAGAACTTCTTACACTTAACAGTTCAGAAAAAGAATTTTTCGAATACTTCCCAGTCCAATTTATAGGCACTAAAAATATGTTTCCTGTATATAAAATTTCAACAAAACTATGGATTTCTAACCATGACCATCTCATCTTTCGTTTTAAGTATTATTTTTGTTTTTCAAGGTATAACAGGGATCCATCCACTCCCATGATTCTGTTTTTTAAGAATTCCTTTGGATTCTTCTTTTCGGGAATGGAGATTACAATTTTAAAACAAAAATGAATTAATAAATAAAGAAATAAAGCTTACAGATTTTTTTGTTTTTAACTTTCCTTGGAAATATTTTGGTGAGTTACATGCTTCACTAAATTATGATTAGGATTTCAAGAAAAAGAATTTTTTGCAAAATTCCGATTTTTCTAATCACAATTCAAATCCTGGCTTTTGGAAAACCTACACCTACCCAATACTAATCTTCAAGAAATATGTAGACTCATTTTTCTTTTTGCATATTCAACATGGATGCATGCCAAACAATACTGAGCTTATGACATTTGGGGGCTAAAATCAAGGGAAAGCAGCTTCAGTGTAATTGCTTGACCTCTGAAAAATAAGAGCTAAACTTCTCTCAAATGACCCAGCTTTCACATTATATGGACAGACTGGATAAAATAATCCTTGATATTCTAAAATATGGCGATTACAAAGTTTAAAAATCAATTGTTTTCATTGCTTTTGGAATAGTGCTGTCCACACAACTGCAATAAGGAATATATTAATGCGATTTTTAACACTTGATATGAATGTTAGTTGGTTGGTTGGTTGGTTGACTTCTTGATTAGCTGGTGACAGTTATGCTATACATTATAGAGAGAGGAGAAGGGAGATTGAAAGGGGGTTAATATAAGGGGTACAGGATGAGCACAAATGCTAGGCTTCGTGGCAGACAATGAGTAAATGAATACTTCACACAGTGAGTGAGAAAGTAACATAGACAGAAGAGAAAGACAAGCTAGAATATGTATGTGCATGCACTTGTGTGTGTGTGTGTGTGTGTGTGTGTGTGTGTGATGTGTCTGTGTGTGGAGAGAGAAAAGAGGGAGGAAGAAGGAAAACTTTCATAGAACATTATTTTATTTTATTTTAAAGTAATAAACATTTTTCTTTCAAAAACTGGTATTAATCTCATAAGCACTAAAAAATTTGATAACAATTAAATTATAATTTTTGCCTGTATTTTATATTTCCTGATATTACTCATAGTGTCAAGAGTATTCTTCCAAAGTTACCTGTTGTGCGATGGGTAACACTTTAGTGCAAATCATAAATTGTATTAAATTTTGTTCAATACATATACATTGCCTATTGTTTTATAAAAAGGATAAATAATATTCAGATTTATTGAAACATAGGTATGTATTCTCAAGAGAAAAGAAAGCTATACAAATAGGAAATATATATGTGTGTGTGTGTATATATATATATATATATATATATATATATATATATTTATACATACGTGTGTGTGTTTGCATGTGTAGAGGAGGTCCATGATCCAAGCAGAAGTATGTATCCAGGAGGAAGAAAGAAAAAGGTGAAGAGTTGTGGAACTGGTATCTCAGGAAACCTAGTCTAAATACAATCTCTCCATGAAGAAGGTCATGGACAAACCTGTAGAGACAAGGACCTCCCTATATTTCCTTCCTGCTACAGGTAGTGTATGACATACACCTTATGCCAACAAAACTGCACAAATGGGGTTTGAAGGGAACCAGCTGTGTAGACTTTGTGAAGAAAGAGGAACCTCGGCACGCATCTTATCAGGGTGCAAAATGGCACTTACTCAAGGGAGATTCAAGTGTCACCATGACAAGTTGCTTGCAACACTCACTCACACCTTGGAGCAAGAAAGGCTCAAGAAACACCATCAGCAGTTGAAAACAACGGCAACAATCAAGTTCATAAAAGGAGGAGAGAAAGCTAGTAAAGACAGCAAGAAGGACAAATAGTCTACTGCATGGGGGTGCAATCATGGTATGGAGGCACATGGCCTAGTGGTTAGAGCAGCGGACTCGTGGTCAAGGGACTGCGTGTTCGAATCTCAGACCGGGCGATGTGTGTGTTTATGAGTGAAACACCTAAGCTCCACGCGGATCCGGCAAAAGGTAATGGTGAACTTCTGCTGACTCCTCCAGCACAACTTTCTCTCACTCTTTCCTCCTGCATCTTGCAGCTCACCTGCAATGGATTGGCGTCTCATCCAGGTGGGGAACCTATACACCAAGGAAACTGGGAAACCGACCCTTATGAGCCAGCCATGGCTCAAGAAGGAACAAACAACAATCATGGTATGTAAAAGTAGACCTAGAGGAAAGACTACACTTCTCCAGTTTGTCCATACAACCCTGAGGCCAGATGTAGTTTTATGATCTGAAAAGACAAGGGAAATAACTTGATCAAGCTTACACTCCTTTGGCAAGAAGGATAAGATCAAGTCTTTCAATTGAAGCATGCCAAGTATAAAAGCCTTTTGCAGGATTGGAGGGTGAAGTAGAAGTGGTGAGCTGGAGAAAGGAGAGGAAGGGGTGAGATAGATGAATATTGTGAAAGGGAGCACTATTGGTGGGATGTATACACATATATATGTAATACTATACAACACTGATGCCATTAACAAAAACCGTTATAGGAAAGCAGTTGAGTGACAATATAACAAATAGGTTACTGTTTCATCCAATCGGTTCACATTGGAATTAGAATCAGCTCATACGAAATAGCAAATATTCAAGTCAAACTATTCACTGATGTATGCTGATTCAAGAAATGGTTTATATGGATATTTACAATGATTAGTTAGCGTAATTATTGTGGATAATCATTGTGCTTCAGTAATAATTACACTAGGGACATATTTAATGGCTGAAACGAATTTCCTTCGAGCTAAGTTCTAATGAGATAATATTTATTAGTTCTAAAATGCCAAAACTTTTCTGGAAAATTGAATTCTCTTATCTTCATAAATTTAACTATGATGTAATCATGATAAACTTTCCACACACACTTAAACAATTTCCTATTGAAGCATAACGGAATATTTTGAATTCAGAATTTTTGCATCTAAGAAACATTTTTATAGCATTTAAATTATATATTTTTTTCATAAAATGATACCTTACAAGTATTCAAAAGGAAATTTCCTAAACTTGAAGACTTTATTAAAGGCTTTTTCCCATGAGCATTAGTTTTTCAAACTAGCATATTTACTTCGCTTAAATACGCTACTTTGAACTGCTACACTTCAGGTAAAAATAAAAAGAAATTTGGAAATTCTTCTAAGGTAAAAATAATATTTTTTCAAATGCTTCTAATTCATTGATTTATGAGAAAATATTAAAGTAGAACTTTTTTCTTCTGATTTGGTCGAGTTTTGTATGGTGTGTAGCAGTTTCATATAGGAACATTTCCACATTTCCCCAAAACAAGGTTTTAAGAAGTTATAACCTACTCTCATACCCCCAACGAATGTATCTCATGTAGTTGACTATTTGTTCTTCTTGCTCTCCTCACTTGCTTTTTCTTCCTTTCATGAAATAGATTGCTACTGATGTTTTTCACTGCTGATGGTGTTTCTTAAGCCTTTTTTGTTCTAGGGTGTGAATGTTGCAAGCAACTTGTCATGGTGTCACTTGTATTTCCCTTGAGTATGTACCATTTTGCACTCTGATAAGATGTGTGCATGTGTGCCCCATTTTCCACTAAGTCTGCACAACTGTTTCCCTTCAAACCCCATTTGTGCGGGTTTGTTGGTGTTGAGAGTGTGTCATACACCACTTGCAGCAGAAAGGAGATACATGGTCTTCCTTTTAGAGAAGTTGCATTTAGTAAAGGTTCCATGAGATACCAGCACTGCAGCTGATGACCTCTCATCCTCCTGGTTCTGTATTTCTGCCTGGATCATAGCTCTCCTCTACTTGATATCCACTTTCTTTCATTAATGGAAATGGAAAAACCAAGACCATACCATTCTCTGCATGTTATTCCAGTGATGTTGAGTAGCTTCAGGATGCTTTCATCCAGTGCAACATTGATGCTGACCAACCACTTTTACCTGGATCTAGTTGTGATACCTGCATGTCCATCATCCCCAGCTTAGGAGTAACTGTGCATCATTATGACTCTACATTTTACAACCTTGAATTCCTCCATCATGGTGGATGACAGAGGAAGTTGGAGCTGTCCAGATTTTATGTACAGGTCTACTGAAGTGAGGATTGGAGGGACTCCTGGCCACCTTTGGAGGTACTTGTTAACCATCCTCTCCACTTTCTACTCTTATCATTGGACTCTCATATACTGTCAATAATCATATGAGTCTTGTAAGCTGTTCATATTGGTGGAGCCATGCCTTGTATTTTCCTGAAAGCCCTCATCTTTCAGTCATCCTCAGCCACTCATCTGCTGGTTTCTCTGTATTGGTGGCATTGTCTCTGTCTAAGAGTGAAATGTCAAGCTCTTTTCAAGGCATTTTGTTGTACTTTCCTCTATTGATGGAATAGCCTCTCTCCTTGCACTTGCAGCTTGGTTCTATTTATTAATTTGCCTCTCCTCACCATACTACTAGATTTTGGGGGTTTAAACTTCATTCTAGCTCATGTTGCCATGTGTTCAAGTGGAGTCAGCACCTGTTCCACCCCACATGGGTTCTGGATGTCGCTAAGATTATGCATGAAACTCCTTATTGGATGTTGTTGACTGCCTGGTTCTACTGTTGCTCCTTGGACTTCTTTAACAGCAGCTGTTATGAGAAGATTCTTTCCAGTGATAAAATGGATGGGGAAATTTCTGCAACCAGTTATGATTCCTAAGATATTTCAATGATTTGGCTTTTGCCCTTTCTTAGAAATGTTTCTATTAGTAAAAGACCATGTCAGTAATACCACACTTCACATCTCCTTGCAAGACCTCAGTTGTCAATAGGAAATAGGCAACACTTCACTTTGGCTTTAATTATTTCCTGTCCAGTATCCAAGTGAGAATTGAACTGGGGATAATGTGAGGACAAGACATTATATACAGGCTGCAACATGTTTTGATTTTGATGTGCAGTCAGCAGTACTGGGTTAGCTCATCAAACCTGAAGAATTGTTTCGTCTAACTTTCCCTCCCTCCAAGTAACTTCTTATACCACTCGAAACCAGCTCCATAGCCATCATAAGACGAAATGGAGTAATGGTGCCATCACAACACCTATTTCTAATACTTGTAGGTGGCAGGTCATAAAGTATTCAATAGTTATGGTTCCTGTCAATCACCTTACTAGCTGTTACCAACTCACATTGCTATCTTATTTCTTTATTGCCCACAAGGGGCTAAACATAGAGGGGACAAACAAGAACAGACAAATGGATTAAGTCGATTACATCGACCCCAGCGCGTAACTGGTACTTAATTTATCCACCCCGAAAGGATGAAAGGCAAAGTTGACCTCGGTGGAATTTGAACCCAGAATGTAACAGCAGACGAAATACCACTAAGCATTTCGCCCAGCATGCTAACGTTTCTGCCAGCTCGCTACCTTTGTTATCTATCTCCACAATCTTCTTTTGTATAATGGACCTTCATCTCATTCATGGTCCTATCCCGCTCTTTGGCCACCGGGAGTTGTATCATGTATTTGTTACTTTCAAAGGGCAGGTTTGTGGATGATGTATGCATCCTTCTCGTTAGAACACTATGAAAGATTTCTTATTATGTGAATTTTTCACATAGTTTTACTGTCTTTGCAGGCTATCATATTACTTTTACATGAGATCAGCTCATCTTTCCAGAGCATCACATTATCCTTCCAGAGTACTCACCAGCCTTTCCTTTTAGTCATCTTGCTCAAAGCTTCATATACATGGGACATTCTTCAATAGCTGTGTGGGGATCCCAATGTTTTAAGTACCTTCCAACAGTATCGCCTCCAGTAGCAGTGTCAAGCTACATGGATATTGCAAGAGAATGGTCAGGTTCTTTTGATCAACACCATAGCACACATTTTTACCCATCATCCATACTGCCATTATAACAAACTCAGGTAAGCTGTAATCACTTCAACATTGCAGCAATTATTGAATATTTGTTCTTTACTCTTAGTTTTTTCATTTTGCTTGTTTACTTGCTTTTTTTTTATCCATATTGAAGCAGTTCTGTTTCCTTTTCCTGAATCACTGATGATTTCTTTGATAAACCAGTAATTTTTCGAATTAATTAATCTTAAATTTTGATATTTTAATTGAGAATGTCAAGCATTGTTATAAGCAATTTCTTCTTTTTTGTACTATTCCTTCTAGAAATACAATATATGTTCATTCTTTCACACTGTGTAGAAGAAAGGTCAGGGGAATAAACTGGGTGGGGAAGAACTTCGTAGCCAAGTTCCCTCAACTTCTGGAGCCTCATTAGTGAAACGTGGTCGAGCATTATCCTGAAGAATAATTGGTTCTCTTCTGTAGACCAGTCTGGGATGGAGAGTAGCAGTTTTTCATTCAACTTAGTAATTTCATGGCAATATGTTCCTGCAGTAATGGTTTTCCTGGGTTTTAAGAAGTTATAGTGGATGAGTTCAATAGAACACTACCTAACAGCCACCATAACCTTCTTTTGAAGTGCTAAGGTTTAAGGAAGGTTTTTGGTGCTTCATTTTGGTCCAAACACTGTGAAGAACGCTTTTTTAAAATTATTGTATGGAATCCACTTTTCCTTAGAAGTTACAATACAGTAGAGAAATGGTTCAGTCTGGTTACGGAGAAGAAGCAATGAACAAATTTTGTATCTGTGCATTTTCTGATTTTCATTCAAATCATATAGTACCCATATGTCGAGCTTTTATGATTTTCCAATCACATGCAAATGGTTGCAAGCAGTTTTCAGGCAAACTTGAAGTTCTTTTGCCATTTCTTGAGTGGTTTTATGTGGATCTTTCTCAATGACAATCTTTAATTGACTGTCATCGATGACAGATGGGTGTCCACTATGCTCACAATCTTCATGGCTCAGGTCTCCACTGCGAAATTGTTTAAGCCATTTTTGAGCTGGCCACTCACTGGTCATTTCCTCACCAAACATTTTGTTGATATCACAAGCAGTTTCAGCTGCTTTATGTCATTTTTTGAAGTTGAATAGCAAAATTGCTTGAATATCGTACTTTGATAGCTCCATTTCAGATGATTGTAACAATGGTGAAAAATATATCAATGTTAATTTATTGATGCATTTGGGCAAGTCTATGTTTGCATTATCAGATATTTGCAAAAACATGCTTAAAATAATTTAAAACTCTGCAAAAATCCGGTACAAATTCTTCATGGTTCAAAATGTTGCTTACTTTTTACTCAACCTGATATGTAGGAGCCCACTGTTTGTTTTATGCAGTGTACAATGTTGTAACAATTGTTATGTTCTAGACAAGTAACATTTCTTCATTTCATTTCTACTGTCTAACGTTCTGCGTTTTGAGCAAGTTGGGCATGTTTAACATGAGTAATAAGAAATGTTTATGAGAAGAATTTGTGAAAGACTGCATGAAAAGTATTACCATTTAGAATACATCAGTCTTACACACACTTTAACAAAGGTTTCAGATTTCATTTTCCATATTCTTCTAAAATGCATAATATCTCCATAGATAAGCACATTGTTCTATCATTGGGCATAAAGTAGCAGCAGAATGAGTCCCTGGTGACACCAAAATGCATTCCAAATGTTCTGAGAGCATCAATATTCAAAACAAAGACTGGAAAGCCACGGGAGTGAAATGAAGAAACTACCCAAGCCTTACAAAGGAAACACATACCCAATAGATCAAACGAAAATACTGCACAGAAACAAAACGAAAACAAATGACAACTGTTTGATAACAAAATGCTACATCATACTAAATTAGTCGTACAAATTTCAACTAATTTTGTTACAAATAATATTTGTTAACTTCTATCAGATAAATTTGTTGAAGTTAAACATTCAAGGAAAAGTTATATTTTGTTTGTTATTTTTGATATTTCACTCATTTTTATTGTCTAAGATTTCAATCTTCAGTTTTCCTAACAAATGTTTCAATTGTGAGATTTGTTTTCTTATTTATTCCACCTGAAATATAGGCTTACATTTTACGAACTCAAATGGAGTTGGTGATTTTAAAATTTATCTATGTATTTATATGTTTATGTGTTCATTTCCCATTTTTCTCCTTGTGTTCACCTTCAATCACAGTTCGACAGGAATATTTTGTACAGTTACTATATAGCTCCTACTATGGAGTTGGTAAATACTGAGAGCCGTAATTGAGCAAGCTATGTCAGCTCTGATCATGAGGATCTATAACCAAAAAGAAGAAAAATTTACTGGACATAACCATCCTCTTCTTTTTTTCTGGGAGAACTCTGAGATATAGGTTTTGTTCTATGCCCATTGCCACCTCAGATCTTTTTGCATGTAAGGCTTCTTGTGTAGTGTGACCTAGAATTAAAACCTCACAGCTCTTATAGCTGGGCTCATGTTCGAATTTCTGACCAACCGGCTTGTGGAAATAACTCTCCATATCGTATCTATGATATTTCCTGCACAAAAGGGTTGATAAAAGCGAAAGCATGCCAGAATCAGGCAGGGGTTGAGAAAGCCACCAAACATATATTCTTACCTCTCAGCAAAAGCAATCCAGAGAGAGTGGCATAATTCAAAAACAAAGAACAAGCTCTTATTTCAACAAGTTTACCTTGGCTGAAGTTCAGCCTCATGTTAACAAGAATCATTCAACTAGGATGGAAAAGCATTACACCCAACTCTTGCTTGAAGTTAATCTCTATTATTAGTAGTTTAATTACAACTACATTTGAGCTCACTACATTATGCTACTGGCAAACAGTGATGTAATTATGTAAATATTGTAATTTACTTCAACAAAATAAAATGTTATTTCAACAACGTTCATAATCAGTTATTTATGGGACAACACACAACTAAACTTAATACCAATGAACCAACACCCATTTATCAATGTCACTCTTGTTTCTTAACCTCTACAAGAACAATATGGTGGATTGATTACTATACTGAGTTACACAAATGGTACTATAGTTGTTAAATATCTATTCTATACAATTTCATATCTAATAGTCAAAAGAGTATTAAATACACTGAAAGTATTTTTTCAGTTTATGATCACAAATTGAAAGAGAAAAATGATCGTAAACAATCAACACTAATATCCTATAAAGGAGTTTTATCAGAATTATATTTTTAATGTGGAATCCCTGTCATGAAAGATAGAAAACTGTAAAAATTTAGAATAAAAAATACGTGTGTGTGTGTGTATTTTGATTATTAAAAATTTGGAAAGCTATTTTTTGAAGGAAGAAAGTGGCAGAGTGCCTATTCAATATGTCCAGATATCGTGTTCAACAGGCAATATTTCCATTTGGGATCACAAACCAAAAGATTGCCAGATATACATATATGTCTATAAAAAATAATATATTTTATAAATCTAGAAAATTTAATGATTCTTGCTTGTTTTCATAGTCTTTTGAATTTACAGTAATTTGCTTTTTGGCAGAGGATTGGTTCTAGAGAAATAACTTGTGTCCATAAGTTTTTCAGATGCTCTACCATTGAGGCTGACGTGGTTAATGTGTATTTTGAATTGCTACAAGCTGATAACTGCAGAAAGAACACATACAAGTGGGGAATTCCTGTTGGTTAACATATAAAGGGTGGAAAAAGTAACCAGTGCAATGCCTAGGTGCAGAACAATATGGGTAAGAGAGGAAAAGAGAGATATAAATCAGGAGTGGGTGTAGTATCACTGATTCAGCTGTTATTTCTAGTAAATCTATGATATTAAGGCAGCTTTTCTATATTTACACTTCACAGAAGTTTCACTTTGCATTTGATGGTATCTTACAATTTTGCTTTATATGTGCTTACACATTTTTTACACTTTCACTTTACATTCATCTACAATAATTACTAAGCATCTATATGATTGTGGAGGCACGTGGCTTAGTGGTTAGGGTATCAGCATCATGATTGTAAGATTGTGATTTCGATTCCTGGACCAGGCGATGCATTGTGTTCTTGAGCAAAACACTTCATTTCACATTGCTCCAGTCCACTCAGCTGGCAAAAGTGAGTAACACTGTGATGGACCGGTGTCCCATCCAGCTGGGGAACACACATGCCATAGAAACCGGGAAACCAGGCCCATGAGACTGTCTAGGCTTTAAAAGGGTGCATTTATTTATTTTTATCTATATGATTACATGAGCAGCTACCAAATAGCTACCAAATCTCTTTCAATGATATCCCATTAACTTTTAAAAGATAGGATGCTTTGGATAATGTGGTTTTACACCACTGAACAAAAGAAGGGATTTTCACTTTTAGGCTACCCGACTTGGGGCAAAAAAAATGAAACAGGGAAGGTAAAAAATGTTACAAAATGTCATGTCTTTTAAAATGCTACAAGTTAAATTGCCTGCACTGTCACCTTTTGGCTATACTTTTACAAGAAGTTGGTTTGGCAAGATTGTTAGGTTGGAGTGATGAGTGGTTAGTGAATTTGGATTTGGCAGTGTGTTATTTCTCCAAAATAACCAAAGCCATTTCTCTGTCACAAAAATCATCATTGCTGGTAGACAGTATAAGCATTAGGGTTACTAATATGGAAGATTGTTGGTTTGGCTTCAGTTTCTGATGTGAGCTCATCAATAAGGAGAAAAATTTACTGGAGGTGAAATATTGATACAATGTTAGGCTGTATGTTGAGCCATAACATGATGGGGTGCTGAAAAGTTCCTCAATTTGGGTGAAAGAAAATACAGGAGGATCAATTAATTATGATTTTATTCAACATATTCCCCTCTCAGATTCACACATTTATTGCAGAGGTCCTTCAGTTTTTCTAAGCCTTGTAAAAGAACTCAGAATGCTGAGTCTCACACTAGGCCTTTTGCAATACCCTTAAAGCTAGGAATTTTTCAGCACCCTCTTGCAAAATCAACTCCAGTGTTGTTTGAATAGCATCCATTTTTAGATAAGTATATAGTAATATTTATTTTATTACATAGTTATTTACCAGTAGTGTAAGTGTGAGAAAGAAATGTTTTGGGACTGCAAACACAGTTTTTCAAGGGGATGTTTAAAGCAATTTTCATTGCCTCCATGCCAAATTTTAGTGGAAGTACTTGCACCCACATCACACCCTGTTCTCAAGCCTATGGCCAATAGAGTATAATGGTATGATTGAAGCAAATATAGTTCATAGGTACATTAATAACAAAAAAGATTAGCTTCATATGAAAGGCAAAAATAACACTCTGTCCATCATAATCAAAGGTTCCATTAACCCACTACTGAACTGCAACCAAGGAAACTTCTATGTAAAGGACTTGTCTGTGCATCCTATGTTTACCATTGGTTTACCTTTAACTAAAACTTGCCTGGCTGCTTATTTGTGTGGCAGAAAGTGATGATATTGTTTTTGCCTACTTTATTGCTTAAATAACTCCTTGTTGCACAGGAATTACTGGAACATGCGGCACTCATCAAAAGATATCCTATTTTAAAATGTTTTGAATAATGAATATATGAACACTAAACAAGAACAAATGTGAGGAGCTAACAATCAAATAAGCAGTCGTTAGTTTGTATCCTGATAAATTTTTGCATCAAAGCTTAACTCTCAACCAATACCTTATTCCACATAAGTTACAATTAGCTAGGAGGCTTACAAGAATAGCTGTATTAAATCTGCATTCATATCTAGATAAGATTTCTCTCTCAACTGCTTAAGGTTTCCAAAACTAGAGATAAGCACCAAGTTCTTGGATTCTAGTAATTCAATAAAAATTACCATTTTTTCTGAGTAGAATGTATTATAAATTCGTTAAACACATTATTCTATTGCAAACGGGAAGTTTTCATCACTCTAGAATTCTTCAATACCAAACAAAACTTCTTTCTATATCTATTAAATGACTAAAGGTCTCATGCTTGAGCCAATTTTCTGAAATATGGGCAATTATTGAGCGTTGAATTTTTTCATTTATCAAATTTTCATTTGTTTAATTTTTTCATCACGTAATTTCCTCTTTGGCTATATCAGCACTGAAGCTTCTGACTGTTAATATAGCTAGTAGTCTGGAATAAAGCATCTCTAATAATAGCCTCTTGTAATAGCTCAAATTAAAAAGTATCAACATACATTTGGAAATACATGAAAAGATTCCAATAATCACAAAATTGAAACAATACATGGTGCAATTTATTGTTTATATATATTTTATTGATTTAATCAGCTACTTTTTTATTATTATATTGGTTACATAGTTTAGTGTTAGAAAAATTCATTGTAGAAACTAGACAGCTATTTTAAGTTATACAGTTGACTAGAATAAATTTTTCCAAAATATATTTATGTTATTTCATAAATCAGTTAAATGAAATACATGAAGATATATTTGAATCATTTCCTTGAAAATTTAATATAATTCATGTCAGGAAAGAGAAATATTTTATTAACCATAATGGGAAAGAAAAATAATGTTATTATGTTTAAAAATAAATGAATTAGTGAATTTAGTTTTTTAAAATTTACAACAACATCTTTCTTTATGTCATTTTAAATTTTCCTGTTAACACTACAGTGTTTTGAAGACATTCTAACACACTGGAACTTTTCCTGATTTTTAAGATATTAAGTTGTTGAAAGAAGGGCAGAAATGACTAAATGACAGACATCCATAAAAGCAAAATCTTATTCAAGTGCAAGTCATTAGGCATTGTAACTTAGTCTATCTGTATAGCAAAAACTGTAAACTTTGCCTACCAATTTCATCTTTAGGATTCAAAGCCACGAAGGTAAGGGCAATCAGTACATTGCTTCTAACTAGGGACAGGAGAGTCAGACATGCTAACATGATCATAAAGTGTAGCAGAATGTGGAAGCCCTAGGAATCTGCGAAGGAAGCGAAAATACACTGGAAGCACTATGAGGTTGTTGGAGCAATCTGTCAAGAACAGCTAGAGCTTAGCAACTACAACTCTAAGAGGCAAAAAAATACCTATTCCAGAAGCATAGTGCCATGTAAAGGCAGTAAGGCTGTCCCACTCAGGTAAAGCATACAGATAAAGGGGTAAAATGCTTGGGACCTTGAGATACTTGATGGGGATACAGAACGGTTTTGGATATTGAAATGGATTCAAAAGAAGAGCTTGAAAAGCCTGTGGGTAATTTCTGCAGTTTTCGTATCAGGCAAAGCATCTGATCTTTGCTGCATTTCTTATTTTATTGCTCCTTAATATTCATGAAATTATCTTTTGTATAATTTACTTCTAAAACATTTTAAGGTTTGTTATAATAGCAGAATCTTTAAATTCTAAACCTATAACACAAATCTAAATTCATGGTAAGATAAGTCAGCTGCTTGGCTTTAATTTTGCTTTGGAACTGTTTTACTTTAAATTGTAATTGCCTGAAGAAAAAGATAATATCAAAACTTTTTGCACCATTTCCTTTTTTAAAACTTCTAATTTTCAAAAACAATTATTTAATGTAATATCAACTTTTTGTTTCTTATCTAGAATTGATGAATCTTTTTGATAATGTGTCACCATAGGAAATAAAAAGATGTCTGCAAATTTTTAGAAAATTTTAGTAGAATTATAGTAATGATTTTATCAAAGCATTACTCTTTCTAACTCCAACCACATGGAAATAGTTTAAAAGGAAAGTGAAAACTTAAAGAAAGTTAAAAATCTTTAGAATGGAGTATTTATAAATTGAAATGTGATAAAATTTACAGTAGTGTTCCTACAATTCAAAGGTTTGTGGTAGTAGTTTCCTCAATGATTGAAAAACACTTCCTCCTTTAGACAGAAACCCAGTTTACTACTGGCAGATGGATTGGCCAATGAAATATAAGTGATTTTAGTAGTGTCGTTTATTACACAAACTGTCGTCCATTTTGCTAGTAGTCTAGTGTCTCATTAGCTAAATGATTCTCTATTTATTTCATTATGTTAAAAAACAAAACTGACAAAAACCAAAAAGTAATAATGTTTATCATTAAGCACAGATAGTGAGTATACACTAAAAATTGGATAGTCGAATAAGATAATAAAAATTAGTAACCCATTTATAGATGTCTAGAATAGTTAAAGTCATATAAAAATGTTCTAGCTTATATACAACTAAAAAGACTATGATTTATTTCTTTTGTATTTAATCAATTATTTATAAAGTAGCCCATTTTTGTTTATCTAAATATTCGACATAAAAAATAAAGAATTATCTATAGAATTTCTATTTTGTAATATCAATTCTCAAATCAAGAGTAGTTGAATTGGTGCAGTACTGAAATTAATACTTGTGATGCACAACATCAGACCCTACTGTTCAGTAGCCTACCTAATTTAACCTTTAATTTAAGATCAATACATCAGACATAAATAATAGATTTTTCCACAAAAGAAAGGTATGACTAGAGAGAGTAATACTAAACTGATTTTTGTATGAGTGGATAAAACTTTTTTTTTAGGATTAATGATATATCAGGAGTTAAATGTGATTTGAAGTAAAGTTTATGGTTGAATTTACCGAAGATAAAGATTCAATACTGCATATTCATGCAACCCATGCTAAAATACAGCCGGACATAAAACCGTTAATGATGATGAATGATGAAAATATTTGGGTTTATTTTATTATCAATAAATCAATATTACTTTATAGCTGCAAAGCATGTTTATTGGCAGAATGCTGCTGTACCAAGCTAGGGCTATAAATACACTTTTTACCTAAAACACACAGTGAATGGTACATGTTAACCATTTCATTTATCTATTTTGGAAAAGCTGGAGAAGTTAACAGCAAACTTGTATAAATGTTTAGTTTTATCTGCTGATATCTATCACCATTGCTTTGAGTTCATATCCCAACTTCCTGTGATTATAATGCAGTCAATAGAATAAGTAGAAGTAATGCACTGGAATGGATTAAATTGAAATGAGAGTTAATGTCTATATATTAGGCAATGTACACAAAAGGAGACTGTTTGGAAGGGACAAGTTTTAACAAATGTATTAGTTAAATGTTTAAGAGGAAGGGAAAGACTTTTAACGTTTCAGACACAAGGCTATCATCAGAAAAACAGGGAATGAGAAAAGTTGATGGGAAAGTAAAAAATGAATGAGAAAAAAGTAGTTGGTAGAAAAACGTATGGGATCAAGTAGGAATGTGATTGTAGGGGGTAGCGAAAGAGGAGGTATGGAGTGTGAAAGTGTAGAGGGGTATCTATGTATAGAAATTGATTTGGGAAGGTGTGTGTGTATGTGTGGTAGTATAAGGTACATGAGGTGTTTTGGGAGGAGTGTATGTGGAGTCATGCAAGTATGGGAGATTAGTGGTATGGAGTAGTGTAGGAGAATGGTGTGTAGGTGTAATCATATTGGAGGTGAGAAATATCCATACATGCTCAATCTCCATTCAACGTCTAATTATAATGAATTCCAGTTTTATCTAACGTGTCATTTTCCCACTTCTCTGGAAAATGATCTGCTTTCTCAACTGTTCCATAGATTTGCTCAACCACATCCACTTCCTACATCAAGAAAATAAAATCTCTCAACAGTTGCTCATTCTTTTTACACTCTAATCCATCAGATCTAACTGACTTCAGCAAATCCCAAATAACTTTTGCATTTTTTATGCAGGTATCACCACCTGTTTTGTCAATGATTTGCACTAATCTTTTCTATAGATATACCTGATCAGTTCCTTGATACTTTGAAGCACTCAGCATCAAACCATCTAAACCATAATTTATTTGCCTTTGCTTTCCAACTTCTCTTAACACTATTGATGTTGTTCAAAACCTAAATAATATAATCCCTTTTGATCTGCCATTAATCTGTCTATCTTCCAAAAGTTCAAGAGCTGGACACCCTCAATGGTTATTGCTGTACAAGCAAAAGTCAGGTCCTTCAATGTTTGAAATCATTGCCTTAAAGTAGTAACCAGCAGGCAAAAGCATCAAAAGAAATATTTTTCCAATACCAAAGAGTTGATCACTTGTTTTGCTCTTTCAATACCAACAAATAAACCCAATCCAGACATATTCTGACCCCTTATATTATATCTTCCTCAAGAACCACAATTACTTATTTCTCTGTTTATTACCATATTCTCTATTGACATTTACTGAAAATTTTAGAGCTTTGACATTTCATGTTCAATATCCAAGCTCCATTGTTAATTATTTACCATGTATTAAAATACTTCTTGTCTGTCTCATTTCTTAGGAAGTAACAATGTGTGTCATTAAACTTAGATTATTAATGATCTTTTACTTTTATTGACACATCAGTGGTCTTGATTTGATACGCAAAGAATATTGAACTTAATTCTTTTCTATTATTCTTTTACTTGTTTTCTATTATTCTCTTACTTGTTTCAGTCATTTGACTATGGCCATGCTGGATCACTACCCTTAGCTGAACAAATTGACCCCAGAACTTATTTTTGTAAGCCTAGCACTTATTCTATTGATCTCTTTTGCTGAACTGCTAAGTTATGGGGATGTAAACACACCAACATCAGTTGTCAAGCGATGGTGGCAGAACAAACTCAGTCACAGAAACATATGCGCACACACACACACACACACATATATTCGATGGGCTTCTTTCAGTTTCTGTTTACCAAATCTACTCACAAGACTTTGGTCAGCCTGAGGCTATAGTAGAAGACACTTGCCCAAAGAGTAACACTGTGGGACTGAACCCAGAACCATGTGGTTGGGAAACAAGCTTCTTTACTTCAATATTTTGCCATAAAGACATAACATAGAGGGGACACTACAAAACATGTGGGGACATATAACAATTAAAAATATGTAAAAATAAAATATGATACTATGAGTGGCATGAAAATGAACATGAGAAAATAAATTAAGGTTATAATAACGTGCATGATATCTGAAAATGAAAATATGAAGAGTTTGCTACTCATCCCACACTGAGTAACACCACTCGCTGCCTCTGAGTCCTAATTCCTTTTTAGTTTCTGGTCTGATCCTCCTATTTCCATTCTCGCTATCGCTCAATGACAACACTCTTTCATAACCTTTTTCACTGGCGGAGGGCTTGTCTAAATTCTGTGCTGTCTGCTCATTTTTCATTTTTTTTCCTGTGGGGAAGGGGTGGGTGGGTCTGGTGTCTGTATAGGGTGGGTGGGTCTGAGTGGTCTTGGGTGGGATGGAGTTGGACTGGGGTAACTCATCAAACTCAGTGTTCTTTATTTTCTTCTTCTTCCTTCTACTCTCTGTTACTATCCATTCTTCCTCCTTTCCTCCATCTTTCTTGTCTTCCTCTCTTTTCTCCTCTGTCTCCACAACTGGTTCGTCTATTGTTTCATCTATTATTTTCTTCTGTAGAGGGCAGTGTACTCTAATGCAGCCCTTTAGAGACTCTGCCCTCCACCCACACTTTTAACACAATTTCTCCCAACGTCACCATCTCTGTCAGACTTTCTAACTGCTTCAGCTCCTCCTGCAGGATGAGATCCAGTGATTTCCTTCTCCATCCTTCTTCTTCTGTTTCTGTGGCTTGGAGGACAGTCACCTCCTCCTCACTTCCAACGAGGACGGCTGCAGCGACCCAAGCCATTTCTATATCAGGTGGGATTGCTTCCACCATTACCTTGGAAGTCTTTCTTCCAAGATATGTGGGCAGCAGCATCACCTCTTCTGTCCTCACTGCCACACTCACCAGCCTCCTCCAATGATCTAAACTGGATGACCACTGTCCTGTATTTACATCCTTTGGCTATATACATTATTTGGTTCAACTGTTTACTTAGTGCTTTTCCTATTATTTCCGCTTCCACCTGTTCAGCTTTTTTGTTCTTCAGTGAGTGCACCTTATAGGTGATAGTTTTCGTCTCCATTTGCTCCATGATTCTTTTAGGCAGTGACAACTTCACATCGCCACCCACCTTCTGTGTCATTTTTCCATATTCCTTTAGTTCGGCCAGGTCTACATCCTTTTTCTTCACCTCTGCTGCCTCAGAAAAACTTCTTTTTCTCTCTGACATTCCATCCGTTCTTCTCACTGCCTTCACCAGCACCTCCTCTGCTGAAGACAATTCATACCCACTAATGTCTGAATACATTTTCTCTAAACTGCTTCCAAGCAGCACAAAAATTCTGTGTGACTCTCAAGAAAAACAAACCAGCAACTGAATCAATGCATGCCCAGTAACCAAGCTTCTTACCACACATCCACTCCTGTGTCTAATGTGAATGTATCAAATACAACAATTTTGTAGTTAACGAATGTCACAACATCAGACAACCAAGCATTTCAAAATCAACAGCACTTGCATTCTGCAGGGTTATCTTTTTCTATGATTCTGAAATCTGGACTATGAAGGAGTTTTAAGATTTCTTTCATGATACATACAATGGGCTTCTCATGAAGGCTCAAAATATCTTCATAGCATGAACATGTGACCCAAGAAATTTGTGTTCATATTCCATTCATTTCTACTATTTTTGCTTAAGGGAGAGCAAGCTTTGATAGCCACTACTACTGTGTTGAAAAAGTGGCCACATCAGGTGTTATATTTTTGAGACTTCTGCATCCTAATGGAGGATGAAGACCACTCAACATAAAATTGAGGACCTTCTAAAGCCAATGATAGGGCAGAGATTCTTGATGCAGTGTTGTGGAATACATTTCAGTTGTGACTGCTTGATGAAGCTGTAATTAATATTTACAATTTTTTTATTATGTAGCATGAAACAATTTGCCAAATGACTTTCGCCTATAACATTCTGCAACTAATCACCTGGTATGTAACTTGCTAGCTACATACCAGGCGATTTGTTAGCTTGCTTCCACACTCCCATGGTTCCGGGTTCATTCCCACTGCATGGCACCTGGGGCAATTGTCTTCTACTATAGCCTCAGGCTGACCAAAGCCTTGTGAATGGATTTGGTAGACAGAAACTGAAGGAAGCCCGTCGTATATATGTATATGTATATATATATATATATATATATATATATATATATTATATATATATATATATATATATGTATGTATGTATGTATAGGTATATATATGTATATATGTATGTGTGTGTATATGTTTGTGTGTCTGTGTTTGTTCCCCCAACATCGCTTGACAATTGATGGTAGTGTGTTTATGTCCCTGTAACTTAGCAGTTCGGCAAAAAGAGACCGATAGAATAAGTACTAGGCTTCCAAAGAATAAGTCCTGGGGTTGATTTGCTTGACTAAAGGTGGTGCTCCAGCATGGCCACAGTCAAATGACTGAAACAAGTAAAAGAGTAAAAGAGTTTTTTTTTTAAATTTAATCTTACGTCTAGCTGCTTCTATCAGTGATATAATTTTTTCCATTAAAAGCGATATTTACTGAATCTTTCAAATGGCAAGTTGCATTCGACTGAAAGCTCGAAATACAAATGCATTGATGCTAAATTAAGAAATAGAATTACCACAATATATAGCTGGTAAGTATAAGTAAATAAGTGACAGGGAAGCATAGAAACACTCTGTGTATCTTTTGGTAAAAGATTGCCAAATACACATTAGTTATATAAGAATTTTATCAGTGTGAAGTTTCTAATTTATATTTTTGATAATTTGTACTTGAGATTCTGTATTCTAGTTTTATCTTATCTTGTGTTTTGGTAGTATCCCATTATCTATTCTGGCTACATCCCAGCATATGGCTTCAGTAGGAGAAAAACTGCATTTTCTAAGTGTTGTTGAATCTGTGAATCTCTTCTCATCAACTCTTCATACTTCATTCATCTTTCTCTGATATGTGGGTATTCTTGGTAGTGAACATACATACATACATGCATGCATGTATGTATGTATGTACGCATGCATGCATGTATGTATGTATGTATGTATGTATGTATGTATGTATGTATGTATGTATGTATGTATGTTTTATATGTCAGATCACTTTCGAGTGCTACTGGTAACATGTAACCCAGTACAACTTGTTGCATGGTCGGGTCGTCGGTGACTAAACTGGCAACCCCACCAAGCTTGCTTGGTGAGGAGGGTGTTTATTGGACACCCTGTGGGATGAAAAACCAAAACCTGTCAAAGGGTGGAGGAACTCTTGAGAGTCAACGGCCATCCAGTAAATGTCTTAAGGCTGTATCATGTGCAGGGACATAGAAATAATCGGACTGAATACCCGATCGCACGGTTAAACCATTGGAAGTGAAGGACTCCTAGCCTTTGTTAGGGTATCCTTCTAGGAGAATGTAGCTCAGGTAATTGGGATAACTCTGACATAAAACCTGTGGCTCAGTGGTTACTGATGATGTTGACTCGTTCTTTTCGGATTATGGCTGCTGCTGCTTAGTGAGTGGGATTGACTCAGTGCACAGCTTTCCCCACTTAAAAAAAATCTTCTTGCACAGGCATTGCACGATAACAACATTGATTAAGCTTCGTGCAATGGCCATACTCGATAACGAGGGGGCAGCCACCATGTATGTATGTATGGTTCAGAAGCTTGCTTCCAAACCATATGAGGTTCGATCAAAAATGTATTGAAATTGTTGCTATTAGAACAGAGCTAAAGTACATAGAGTGAAGTTGTTTGTTTACAGCAGTGCTTAGAAGTAAAGTGTGTTGAGTGTTATCATCTCAAAAAGGTCAGGTTTCTGCTGCACAAGATTTCCATTGCGATGACTAAGGCAAAAGCATTTTGAAAACAGTCATAACAGGTGACGAATTGTGGGTCTGTGGCTATGACCCCATAACCAAGACATAAATCAAATCACACTTGAGAGGAACAACATTTCTAGACATCAAGGATATCCAAGAGAATGTGATGAGGCAGCTGCTTGTTATCCTCAAAAATGGAGTTCTAGGAATGCTTCTTATTTCTTTATTGCCCACAAAGGCTAAACATAGAGGGAACAAACAAGGACAGACAAAGGGATTAAGTTGATTAGATCGACCCCAGTGCGTAACTGGTACTTCATTTATCGACCCCGAAAGGATGAAAGGCAAAGTTGGCTTAGGCAGAATTTGAACTCAGAACATAACAGCAGATGAAATACCTATTTCTTTACTACCCACAAGGAGCTAAACACAGAGGGGACAAACAAGGACAGATGAACGGATTAAGTTGATTAAATCGACCCCAGTGTGTAACTGGTACTTCATTTATCGACCCCAAAAGGATGAAAGGCAAAGTTGACCTTGGCAGAATTTGAACTCAGAATGTGATGGCAGACGAAATACTGTAAGCATTTCGCCTGGTGTGCTAACGTTTCTGCCAGCTCGCAGCCTTCCAGGAATGCTTCTATCAATGGAAACCTTAGAAAAAATGTGTGGCTTTAGAAGGGAGCTACTTCAAAAGAGTTTAAATGCTGAATTGATATGTGTGGCAGCTTTGTTTTTATAACATAAATCCTGATACTTTTTGATCAGCTCTCTTACAGTTCCAGATTCAATCTCACTGTATGGCACCTTAGGTAAGTTTCTTCTACTGTAGTCACACACTGACCAAAAACTTGTGAGTAAATTTGATTGATGAAAACTGGTCACTGTCATACTGAGGTGTCCTTCATTTCCAGTGCTCTGTGAAAACAGTCTTGCTATGGGAGAGTATTACTTTATTTAGAAACAGATAATGGTCGGTGACAGGAATGGCTTCCAATCATAGAAAAAATCAACCTCAACAATTTCCATATGACGAATAACATGGAAAAGGGATATTAAAATGCTGCTGCTGATGATGACGATAATAATGATGAAGTTGATGACAACATCAATGATGATGATGACGATGATGACAATGATAATGATGATGATGCATACATACTCACATAGATTAATATGTTATATAGAACATTTTCAAGTGGAGCATAATACATTCCTACCAGGTACGTATCTAAAGTATGCACTTTTCACAAGAGAACTCTGTGTAAGACACAAATTAAAGCTTAATGAAACAACCGTCATTAACATGTAAAGGATATAACAGAACAAAAACCTGCAACAAAATGCAAACAATGCAAAATTAATGTGAAACATATTTGTTTGTAGCCCAGATATATTAATATCTAAATACCTTAATATCATATACAACTTCGACTTCGTAAAATAACGCCACTATGTCACTCAAAATATTTGTCATTGATGGACTTGTAGGAACTTTCCTGTTGCAAATTAAATATACAAGAGACAGGTCAAGCCATTTCCTGCAATAGTTGTCACATAGTATGAAATGTGGATGGCATAAAGAATGAATGAAATTCCATTTTGGTGATATCAGATAAAATTTCTTAAAATTCTTGCACCTTGAAAATAGATGCCATTTTGTTTCGAAACTGAATGCGTTTCATTTGAGGATTCATCTCTTAACACGTGTTCTGACAGAAAATATGAGTTCTATCACTCAAAGGTGTCTTACAGCACACTCACACTCATATATAAATCCATTAATTTCACGTTGTTCGGATCAACTGGATCCCTCATTGTTGTAACTGACGGAGTGCCACAACTAAGATGTGTTTAGAAGTTTTAAGTTATTTTTAAAATTTTCTATGGACATGATTCTGCTTCTGAAAGTGGACGTAGTTATTTCTTTATTGTTAAACTCAGTCTGCAATAACACAATATTTGTTATTGATGTAGCTATATACAATAGGATATCCTGTTACATACTATCTTATTTATACCTTTTATAAGCAATTGTTGCAGCCTGAAGGAACATATGCCAGCTTTCATGGCTCTGAGTAAATGACAGGTCATTTATAGGTAGAATATCAGAGGATTGTTCATAGGAAAATTGGGCTTAGGAGTAAGTATTTAAATACTTGACACTTACACAGCATTTTGGCTCCCATTAACCCTTTCATTACCAACCCAGCTGAAACCGGCTCTGGCACTGAGTACAAATGTCTTATTTTCATAAGTTTAGGTGGAATTTGAACTCAGAACGTAACGGCAGATGAAACACCTATTTCTTTACTACCCACAAGGGGCTAAACACAGAGGGGACAAACAAGGACAGATGAACGGATTAAGTTGATTACATCGACCCCAGTGTGTAACTGGTACTTCATTTATCGACCCCAACGGGATGAAAGGCAAATCTTCCACCAAACCTTAGTCACAATTTATGTTCCTAAAACTAACTGAATGATAATTAAGTTATTTTACTAAATTTTTGTTATATTTAAAGTAATTTAAAGAAACACAGGGCGTCTAAAAATAAATACAGTAACAAAAGGGTTAATAGACAAATGGCTCATCACATGGTACCTTTTTGTAGAAAGATGGGCCAAATTGTTAACAGATTTTTTCAGATTCAAAGCTTAGTTCTAGTTCTAGTAATTAGATACACACTATTGCACCTAGGATCTCTGTAACTTGTTTCAACAGAACTGTTGTTAATAGTACTGGTTTACTACCTGTAGACAATAGAACTTATATCAAGTTTTGAAATTAAATTTCTTCTAAAAGGCATATGAATGTTCTCTGAAAATAAGTAGCTTCCTTGAGTCTCAAGCCATCTATTAATGAAAATGTTAGTTATATAGAAATCTATATCCTAGGATAGGTTGTCAAATACATAAACACTAATGCATGCTTTTAGAATCTATCTATCTACCTATCTATCTATCTATCTATCTATCTATCTATCTATCTATCTATCTATCTATCTATCTATCTATCTATCTACCTATCTACCTATCTACATATCTATCCATCTATCTATCTATCTATCTATCTATCTATCTATCTATCTAGCTATCTATCTATCCATCTATCGATATATGTGTGTGTGCGTATTACTATACGAATATACATATATGTTTCCAGGTGAAAGAAAATGTGAGAGCTTAAAAGAAATGTACAGATGTAGGTAAAAGAGTAGAAAGGGAAAAGCACATAAGAAGATTAATGGAAATGATATATAACCCTCATGGAGTGAGCAAAATAAAAGAATAAAAATTTCAAGAAAACTGTATTTGATAGAACAATGATGTAACCACAAATAACATATCTTAGAGGAAGATAAAACACTATGCTGAAGGCAATTTCAAAATGCTTTTAGCTAAGACAAAGGAAGAAAAATAAGTGTAAAGGAAAAATGTAAGAACTAATAATTGAAAAAAAAAAGATTGAAGTTGTTCTCTAAAGGTTCTCAGGACAAAGAGATATTATTAAGCAGAAAATATAGGTCAGGTATTATCAGAAAATGCTAAAATATTAAGTGCAAATTAATTGTTAAATTTCATGCAATGACAACTCTCTCTGTAAAACCCCAGAAAGTAGAACAGATAAGTAATATATTACCATGTACACACACACACACACACACACATACACACACACTCACACACACACATCTATATGTATGTATGTATTATTAAAAAGCAGCAAAAATATCACAAAAACTGTTACTCAGAGTTTCACTTTCACGTTCGTCAGACAATTTTGTTTAGAATGGAACAAAAGTAAGGTTATTAGCAAACGTATACAATTAGTTTAATAGATACACATTTGAAAATGGTTTTGTTTCATTGGTCCTTTCAACTAACAGTCTTGTGGTTTAATTCGCATTCAATATGGCTGTAAAAACTAATACAGGTAGGGAATTCTTAAAATTAGTTTCTAAGCATTTTCAATCTAGCCATAAGTTCTATAGAATATTTAATAGAAGAATGCTGAAAGTTAGCTATTCTTGTTGCAAAAACTTCGTCTGTTTTATTAGCCAGTATAACACAAAAATTATTACAGACAACTACAGTACCAAATCTAATCTGAGGAACTATATCTGAAAAGATGAGATTTGCTGTCTGTTGGAAAAGGTATTGTTTATAGAACCAAAGTTCAAGTAGATGGCTCGCAAGAATATAAAACATATACAAGGGTTTCAGAGAATTCATTCAAGACTCAATTCTATTCCCACCAAAATTCTTTCCTATACCCTGAGAACAGGACAGTGACTAGTCTTGCAAAACATGTGTGGGAATTGAAAGAGAATGACACCTGTCTATTCAATGTAACTTGAAAAATTCTAGTAAAAACATCAGCATACAGACATGGAGCTTATAAAAAAACCTATGAAATGCAATCTTTGCCTCTCAGCAAAGTTCTTCATCTTGTTCCAGGATAAAAATGCTTTGAACCAGAGATGCAAGCTCTTAAATTCCTGCAGGCATGCCATAAAATTTAAAATTTCAACCAACAAAATACTGTCTGGGTAAGCTGTTTTGACATTCGGAATATATTTTTTGACTGTCACATTTGAATTTGACTTTACACAGTATAGTTATTTTGCATTGCAATGCTAATGTATATTTCGACTTCATTTTTAAGAAAGCTTTCAACTGTTTTATAAATTTAATTTTAAGCTTAAGCTTCACTGAGATTTATTTTTATTTTTATTTTTATTTTATTTAATTATGTTACATCAAATTAATGTACAATTTCATTATTTTATATTTTAATATTATACACACCAAACAGTTTTTAAAAGTTGTTTGCATATATACATTATAATGTAGATATGTCTCTATATATTTATGTGTATGCATATATTGTAGGTAAGTATATGTATGTATATGCATGCATGTGCATGTATGTATACATATGCATGTGTATATATATATATATATATATATATATATATATATATATATATATATATATATATAAATATATATATATATATATATATATGTATATATATGTATATATATTTATGCATACATAATATATGTGTGTATATTTTTATATATGTGAGAATGTATTTGCGTACATATTTTTGTATTTTTGAATATTTGTTTGTGCATCCATATATGCGTATATTTATACTTGTGTAGATATATATGTAATTTTATGTGTGTTTTTTTTTTGTGTGTTCGTTGCGCAAACTATATGAAATATCCAAAAGTTGTTGATTACTTTCGAGTGTCATAATGTAGTACTCTCTGCCCCTATCTATTTCCCCCTTTCTCTTGCTAGTTCCCTGTTTCTCTTTCTTTTATTTTCGTTTTCTTCTTTTCCACTGTTTTCTTTCTCCTCCCCATACTTAATATCTTCTGATTTTTCCTTCTCTTTTTTTCACCTGTAACAACTAACTTGTATGCCAGGATATTTTATGTGTGTGCATGTGTGCATATATATATATATGTCTTGCCTATATGCACCTGTATATGTATGTAGCTATGTACATGCATCTGTGTGGTTTAGTGTATATACATATATTATAGATGGTTTGGTATGTGCATATACTGCTAAATGTATATGTAATCCGTGTAAAGTTTTTTAAATGGATATAAATTTTAATGTATTAATTGATTAATATTTTATGAATAATTATTTACCTTGGGTATTTAGTCTCTGTCCTTCTTTATAAGCTGTTTTTGATTTAAGGTTTTCTTCGATTTCATAACGAGATGATTTTATACCGAAATTTGTTCATTGCATGCAACTGGTCATTGTAAAGACCGTTAGTTGAAAGGACCAGGGAAACAAAACCATTTTCAAATGTGTATCCATTAAACTAGTTGTATATGTTTGCTTATAACCATATTTTTGTTCCATTCTAAATGAAACTGTCTAATGAAGAGGAATGTGAAACTCAGAGTAACAGTTTTTGTGATATTTTTGCTGCTTTTCAATAAAGCATATTACTTTACCTCTGGTATTCGTATACTATTTTTTCCACCTTGTTTCACATTTATGTGCTTACTCTGGTACACACACACACACACACACACACACACACACACACATATTTATATACATAATCGAGTAAAACGCCCCTCGTCCAATAGACGGTGCTGAGTTGTCAAACATTTAAACCAAATTTTCTCAAAACAACTAGTTGACAAATGAGCAGAGTATAGGATCGAGAAAGCTCTTTGCTTTTGTTGGGGACATGGCAACCTCTCTAGTGCTGATGCCATAGTAAAGTTCACTCAGTTTGCTTTGTAAAGAGGTTGGTGTTAGAAAGGGCATCCAGAAAGCGTGCAAGAAGTGAAACATATGATGATGAGGAGTTATACCCATATGTATTTAGTTTTACTGTAAAATCGATTAGATCACGTATTTTTCTGAGTAACTTGAAATGAGAATTGAACTACCAATAACTTGTTAACCTTACAGTTTATCATCATTTGCTCATCTCTCCCATCCATATTGCAAAATGATTGTGTCAGAGCTCTACTTATTAAAATGTGAACAAGAATGTGACAGACACAACTCATTAAAAATTCATTAGTGGAGTTGATGATAAATATACATATATATAAGTGCATGGTAGCTTGGAAAGGATCAGTGAGTGGATGAGATACTAGGAGGAGAGCAAAACTAGTGAGTTTAATTAATATTTACTCCAAAGCTTCTGGAAATACTTTTGAGCCATCAATTGTGTCTAATTTTATAGGAAGACTAAATAAATATAAATGAGACATCATCATCATCATCTTCACAATCTTTTAACATCCAGGTTCCATACTGTCATGGATTGAATGATTTGACAAGATCATACAGAATAGAGGACTGCATAAAGCTCAAATGCCTGCTTTGGCAAGGTTTTTATGGCTATTTTATAGAGTGCTCTGGTTGTTGTTTTTTTATGATACCAGCACTAACGAGGTTGCATGTAAATGAAGATCCCCTTTGAGTGGTGCTACAGTTGACAAGGAAGTGGCTTTATGCAAGTAGATGAGAACATAGATACGAACCACTCTTCTTCTGCATAAATCCACCTCTCTCACTCTCTAGTCTCTCACCAGTGGAACCCACTTCACATTGCTACTCTAGAAATAGGTATCACTTTAATGGTAAGTTTCCTTTGTTCACTGTCAACATTTTAATATCTCCTTTTCCATAATTGCACAGGTCAACTAAAATTTGTTGATACTGAATTTTTACAGTTGAAAGCCCTTCCTGTCACCATATCCCACCTGTTTCCAGTTAAGGTAACACTTCCCTTAGTCTTTAAAACATGGATCCCACAATGGTTGAATGTGATTTCATGGAAAATTGCAAATGATCAACACTGCTTGTATGACAGTGAGGCTTGCTTACAATTGGCATGCAAAGTCATGAAAAGGTGATGAGAAAACATATATATTCACACACACACACAACATGCCTTTCTCCTCTTCCATCTACCGAATCTACTAGAACTGGAGTACAAAATAGTTAACCAACATGTCAAAGAGTGGGACTGGACAGAAACTACAGTCATGAAAAAGACTTGCAAAATTCTTTGAATTTGAAAATTAATCTTTTCTAAATTCATTTTGGCAGAACAGTTTTCAATCTTATGTGGAAACATTTTTGGCTGTAAAATATAATCAGACAATTTTTAATACTTTACTAAGCAAATCTTATTTAACCGTACAAATCTTCAAAAGACACGTAACATGTCTATTGCAATTTATTTCTTAAGATTAGCAGATATGCTTTTCTCTTTCTTTTCACATACCTTCATAAAAAAAAAATCTTTGTATTATTTGGTCAGCTGATGGAAATTTATGCTTCTGAGTTTCTTGCTTTATTTTGTTTTGTTTAGAATTGGCAATAATTGTTCCTAACCTAAAAAAGTAAGTAATATCAATATCTTTGTATAAATAATTGAATTCATGAAGAACAGAAGAGATATCTTTATAAAGAAAAAAGGAAAAGAACAAACATCTGCTTAGAGATGAAAACAACTGAAAATATTCAAAATATTCAGCTTTGGAATACCTGGTTGCAAAATTGCTCTTTGTCTGTGTGTTATGATACTGTGTCTGTTTGTATTGCTAAGCTGAATATAATCAACCAAATTCAAACTTACCTGATTTATTGCAGTAAAAAGAAAAGTTGTTAACCAGTGCTTCAGATACTAGGGTTTTTTTTTTTGTTTTCTAAATATGACACTAAATTTAAGATGTTTTTGAGACAAATTATTGGTTTCAAATGTTGGCACAAGGCAAGCAATTTCAGAGGAAGGGGTAAGTTGATTAAATTGACCCCAATGCTCAAGTGCTGCTTTGAAAAGATGAAAGGCAAAGTTTGCCCAGCTCGCTAACGATTCTTATTTCTTTATTGCCCACAAGGGGCTGAACATAGAGGGGACAAACAAGGACAGACAAAGGGATTATGTCGATTACATTGACCCCAGTGTGTAACTGGTACTCAATTTATCAACACCGAAAGGATGAAAGGCAAAGTTGACCTCGGCGGAATTTGAACTCAGAACGTAAAGACAGACAAAATACTGTTAAGCATTTCGACCGGCATGCTTATGATTCTGCCAGCTCACTGCCTTTTTTGGGGAGACAAATTATTACTGAGATACATGATCTTAGAATAGTCGTTATTATATTCTAACTTAGAATATTGAGCTAGTAATCATGATTTGTATCCAAATTTTTACAGGGCTTCCATTTATGAGAACATGTTCCTTACTGCTAAGAAAGTTGACCATTAAAAAATATTTAATGCACTATTATCATCATCATTATAATCATCATCTCCATTGTCACCATCTTTAATGTCCATCTACCATGCTAAGATGGGACTAATTTTTTGTGAGGAAAAATTGTGTTAGAGGACTACAAAATTCTCCAATATCTACTTCTTTGGTATAGTTACTATGGCTAGATGCCCTTCCTAATTCCAATCTTTTACAGAATGTACTGGGTGCTTTTTACATGGCACCAGCACTAGATGGGTCACCATGTAGGTTATGAAACAGAGATTCTCTTTGGCTGAGTGGGACTACAGCAGAGAGGAAGAGTAGAACTATAGTAGAGAGGGAAGGTGGGACTACATTAGACAAGGCCAGACTTGGGAGGTCTGGGGCCCAATCGGGAACAGTTTTGGTGGGCCCAAAGTTTCCAGTCAATTTGCACCAAGGTCTATAGATTCATAAAAATATAAAAATCATAAAAATATTAAAAATCATAAAAATATAAAAATCATAAAAATATAAAAAATCTAGCTGTTGAAACTATGCTGCCGTGCGGTGCCACATAAAAGCACTCAGTTCACGATATAAAGTGGTGGCACAAGGAAGGGCATCCAGCCACAAAAAATATGCCAAACCAGACAAGTGCCAGATGTAGCCCCTGCATTGTCCCCTGTCAAACCGTCCAACCCATGCCAGAATGGAAAACAGACGTTAAATGATGATGATGATGATATGCATATACATACATACACATATTATGTATATATTTATTTGTGTGTGTGTGTGTGTATATATATATATATATATATGCATATACATGTGTGTGTGTGTGTGTGTGTGTGTGTGTGTGTGTGTGTGTGTGTGTGTGTGTGATAACTTTCTGATACATGGATAATATGTTAATAAAACTTTCTACATAAACATCTCAGATGGTGTAGAATATGATTATATCAGAATTTGATGTGTAAAGCATATTTTTCTCTCTTTTAAATAAACTCAATGGTAACAAGTCCTCAATGTGGTTGGTTGTTTAGTATGCAACAAATAGCAGTTATTAGGCATAAAATACAGCCACTATTCTGATCTCCTAATATACCGCAAAGGGGAAAAAGTCCTTTGCAGTATATTAGGAGCCAAGATTGGTTGATAGCACATGAAAAAAGTGAGGAAAAAAATAACTCTGAGGTGAGGGAAAGGATTCTGAGCCCCCACCCCACCCCCGATTTCGGTGGAAAAAGTCATTTGCAGTATATTAGGAGATGAAACTAGCTGACAGCACTAAAAACAGAAAAATGAGGAAAAAGCATTATTTCTCACTGAAATCGAGTTGGGTGTTGTTAAACTATAAATTTAAACTACATCTAAGCTACACGTTTTAAAAATATTCTGGTAAAAATCAGAAATAAATTTAACATGATCCTAAAGAAACTTTTATTTGCTGCATATTGTTCTACTAAAAGAAACATGGTAAGTAGCTTAGTTACCAAACACATGGTTCTGAGTTCATTCCCACTGTATGGCACCTTGGGCAAGTGTCTTCTACTATAGCCTCAGGCTGACCAAAGCCTTGTAAGTGGATATGGTAGACAGAAACTGGAAGAAGCCCGGCATATATATGTACATATATATATATATATATATATATATATATATATGTGTATGTATGTATGTATGTATGTGTGTGTTTATGTGTTTGTGTTTGTCCCCCCAACACCGCTTGTCAACCGATGGTGGTGTGTTAACTGACACAAGCAGTTTTGGATGAATGGGTTTATCTTTTGATATCACATGTTGCTAAAGTGTATAAAATATGTTATTTTCTTTTTTTGAAAGACCTTGTAAATTTTCTGAAAAGGCTTCAAGGAGACTACCTTTATGAGATGTCACAGTATTGAATGTGGCCCTCTTGAGTACAGGGCCCCCATTGGCATGGGGCCCGATTGAGGGCAATCAGTCCAATCAGCTTAAGGCCAGCCCTGGCATTAGACACGGTGGATGGACTATATTAGAGGCAGAGTGTGGGACAATATCAAATACCAATTTTTTTTTCGAATTGGAAATGCATTTAGTGGCAAACTGTAATAAATAGCATCATATATTTGTTACATAGTTACCTATATTGTTAATATCACGTGATCACGTGACTGACCAGACCATCAGATGTTGTTACACATCGCTGGTCACAATGTGTTCGCATTGTTTTAGCCTTCAAGTGACGCCACCCCGCTGGCTAAGCGAGCAGGCCAACAGAAGAAAGAGTGGGAGAAACAGTGGTGAAAGAGTACAGCAGGGATCACCCCCCCCCTGCTGGAGCCTCGTGGAGCTTTTAGGCATTTTCGCTCAATAAACACTCACAATGCCTGGTCTGGGAATCAAAACCGCGATCCTACGACCGCGAGTCCACTGCCTTAACCACTGGGCCATTGCGCCTCCACATATTGATAATATACACACATAAATTAGGAAATATATTTTTATAAGTTCTACTGCTAAAACACTTAGCATTCTTGCAAATGTCAGTTTTTGTTTTCAATAATGCTTACAAGTAAATAAATTGTGTAATGGCTAGTAGTAATATTGCTACTTTGAATTTTGTGAAAGGATCTTGTAAAAATTATTTATGAAAATAACTTAGCTGTTTAATGATCATGAGATCTTGTGAGTTCTTTGTAACCAGACAATTTACTCAGCTATAAAACCAATCATCTCACAAATAGCCATTTCATTGTGTAAGCATTCTTAGACTGGGAAAATTAAATGAAGGAGTGTTGGAAATTGTGGCTTTATGATTGCAATATAAACCAGACCAAAGAAAAGATTGTAAAGAACCATCTATCTGATGACCATTTAACATAATTGTACCAATGAGTGAGAGCAAATTATTACCTAACGTGTTGGAAGTTGTGGTAAAAATAATATTCTGAGCATTTGTAAATTAGCGAAGCAAATTACAACTGGAATAGAAACTAGACTTTAAGGATGATTTGATTCAGCAAATGATTTGTGATCCATTTCATTCAAAATATGCTTACATATGTTAAGTAAATTGATGGATTATGACAACACAACAACAAGCTAATCAATATTAATCACTGGTATGAGGCATTTGAAAAACATTATGTTATTAGAATAATTGAAATAACTTTTACTTTGAAACTTTTGTTAAGATCTGAAATGCCTAGGTAAGTAAAGCATTGATTCTTCTGTGTAAATCAGGGGTTTCTAACTGCTGAGCTACAGACCATTACTGGTTCATAGATAATTTGGTACTTTTACTCTACTTGTTTCAGTCATTTGACTGCGACCATGCTAGAGCACCACCTTTAGTCGAGCAAATCGACCCCAGGATTTATTCTTTGTAAGCCTTGTGCTTATTCTATTGGTCTTTTTTTGCTGAACCGCTAAGTTACGGGGACGTAAACACACCAGCATCGGTTGTCAAGCGATGTTCGGAGGGACAAACTCAGACACACAAACATATACACACACACATACACACACACATATATATATATATATATAGATATATACATATATATGACGGGCTTCTTTCAGTTTCTCTTTACCAAATCCATTCATAAGGCTTTGGTCAGCCCGAGGCTATAGTAGAAGACACTTGCCCAAGGTGCCATACAGTGGGAATGAATCTGGAACCATATGGTTCATAAGCAAGCTACTTACCACACAGCCACTCCTATGCCTATGACACCCAGAAAGAATAAATTTTAAAATCATAATCTACAGGCTGTTTGTTTTCCATTATATATGTATTATATATGTAATTAAATTAAATTATAAGTTTTGCACAAAACCGGGCTAAAGTGCAAAAATGATTGGAGACCTCTGGTGTAAGTTATCAGGAAAGAACAAGTAAAATCAAGACATTGCATAATGAGTTATTTGTTAGATATATGTGCTGGAAGACAACCATCCCACAAAATGAGATGACTAACAGTAATGCATATAGCAGTCTACATGTCATGCAAGGATGAGGGAATACTTTTTATAGGGACGTAATTTTTGTGATCTCTTTCAGTTTGAACGAGTAAATTTCTTGTAGTTACACAGAGAGAGCAAATTATACTACTTTATAAAATGGGAGTCATTTTCATATATCTTCCAACTTCAAGAAATGTTTTAAAATATAGAATTTACTTCTAGAATCAGTCAGTTGTGAAGACGCTTTTAGAGACCATCGCATCTATGACTGAGAGATTCAGAATTATTGCTTATTCAACACCTGCCTGTTTGAATGAATTTGGAAAAAATACATATTAAACAGTTAACTAAAAGTTTATACCAGTCTTTTTAAATCCAATCAAATATAAAGTGAATGTTTCTGCAAATTTAAAAATAGTTATGGATAGTTAGTTAATATCACTATTTATTTGATAGATATCTTTTCTATTTTTCAATACTCTCTATTAATCTTCTCAGGCAGTTGGCTGTAGTGACGCTGAGTCATACTACATGTTTTAATAGAAATTTAACCATTTTTTGCTCTAGGCATGAAAAGTATGATATAAGAAGTGTATTAAATATCTATATACATGAACGTTCATAATGTTCAGGTTTTTATCTCGGTGTTTGGAATAATTGTATATAAAGACAAAATAATCATTTTATTTCAAATCAAATATCGGCATGGGAACTGTGGGTTAATCCTTTTTCTACCATATTTCTGTTGAGATGTTCTGTGTTTCTTTCAATTGTTTTAAATATAACAAAGGATTTAGTAAAATAACTTAGTTATCATTCAGCTAGTGTTAGGAACATAAATTATGACTAAGGTTTAGTGGAAAATTTTAATTCAAAACTTATGAAAACAAGACATTTGTACTACAGGGCCACAGCTGGTTTTGGCCAGGTTGGTAACAAAAGGGTTAAACATTTACCAAGAAAGTTTGAATTTAAAAGCAAAACTATTATATACAAATTAAGAAGCACCTATTTAATCCAAACCAGCATGAAAAATTAGATTAAATATTTACGAGCAAGATATAGTAGATTTTAATATAGAAATATTAAAGCTTATTAATTAATTTTCTTTTAAATCTAGACTTAATAAGTTTCAGTAAACTTGAGATAAATTTTTTTACCTAATCATACATATGCAACACAACTTCAAGCAACTAATGATTGCAAAGCCTAATGACAATAAAGCAATGTGCCCAGAATTAGTGTTGATGCTTACAAATTTATTCATTTTATGCTCCCCACCTTTCTCTCTCTCTCTTCTCTTTTTTGTCTCTTCCTCTCTCAATCTCTCTCTCTCTCTCCCATTCTTCTCTCTCCTCGTTTCTCTCACTCTACTTCTCACTATCTATTTGAAACTTGGAAACCATATTTAAGCCCTATCTCTATGAAAAATGGCTCTACTTTTTTCTCCTTACTTGAAATCTGTTGATTGAGTGTTTTGCATAATTAACTCAATTCTCTTGACAAGACTTGATTACTGAGATTTAATAAAGCCATATACTGCTTGTTGTTGATGTTGTTGTTAGTTCCAAATTAGCTCTAACTGAGCACATCTATAATCAAGGCCCCCTCCAGCTATAATCATTCTGAAGTTTTGTTTATCTATGATTATACCACATAATGCTTCTCTTCCTTTTAAAGATTGCAGGGAGTAATATAAAGGATATTTAACTGCTATCTCTAGCAAGTCTAGCAATCATGTACAGGCTTTATTTTTGGCTTGATATGCTGCAAGTAGTTTGGGTATGTCTTTATGTGCATGTGTGAGTATGTGTGTATGTCTTTTATGTACATGTGTATGTGTGTATGTGTACATGTGTGTGTGTGTGTGTGTGAGTGTAAAGTAGAGAACATCTTACCAAATCCATGAACTGGTTTTGATTCCAAGATAGCTGTGCTTTATGCTGCTGATAGTTTTCAATTAATTACAGGTGTCACACCTTCCAATTTTTATTCCTTGTAATTCTTACAAGCTTAAGTAAAAAGTCATACATAACATTTCTGACAAGATACACAATATGAATAGAAATATTTCAACATATTCCACAGTATTTGAGAGAAATTACTATTGTTTTGTGGCAGTATATTCATTCTATCAGTGAAGAATTATTTCTCCTTGATAAATTTTTTCCTCTTTATTTGAATCAATTGTAATTGGACCCTAACCTTTTCTCTTTCTTTTATTTTTCTTAAACCCTATGACTCATGGGACCAATTACTCTGTTTCTGTGAGGTACAAGTGGTCGAGATTACAACATACCTTCTGAACAGGTTGCTGGTGTGTTACAGGGTTCAAGTTCAGGGCTTTTTGAGAGAGGGGATAAGTCAACCACACCAACCCTAGTACTTGACAAGTACTTCCTTTTATCAACCCCAAAAGAATGAAAAGAAAAGTTGATGTTGACAGGATTTGAACTCAGAACACAAAGATCCAGAAGATATTGCCACTAAACATTATGTCCAAAATGCTAATGATTCTGCCAGGTAGTCTGCAACAGGGTGTCATAAAATCAGTCTTTCTGTTCATCAGGTGGCCCCAGCTGAGGGGCATAGGCCAAGATAATGGTTGCTAAACCATGTTGCAGCACTAATCTAATCTCAAGTATTCTATCACAGACTCTGGCTACCTCAATTACCTTACTAACCCATTTCTCTGCAAGAAGTATACCCACAACATCAACCCCATCAGTGTTCCTTGCCCAGAAAATCTTATACCTATGTTCTTTGCCTGTGAGGAACCTAGCAGAACTTTCTCTCCACCTTACTTCTTTGATGCAGCACAAATATACACATCTCTGATCAAGCATCTCAACAATCTCACCAGACCTATTTTTCAGTGTGCTAACATTAAGTGTACCAACCCTGAGGGTATGGGAGGTGTGGGCCCGTAAGTCCCTGGGATGGGGGACAGCAGCATCATGTACCTGAAAAGAAAGCTCCATTCTCCGCCTTGACAGGATGCAGGATTACTCATTTTTACCAGCTGAATGGATTGGAGCAATGTGAAAAGAAGTGTTTTGCTCCAGAATACAAGGCCTCACCCAGTCCAGGAATTGAAATCACAATCTTTTGATCATGAGTCCAAAACTCTAACCACTAAGCAAGATGTTTCCACCTCAGTTAAAGTAGAAGAAACATCCACGATCCTAATTTTTTCACTAAGATTAGTATAAGGAAGGGTCCTAAAATGGGAAGAAGAAAGGTGGAAGTTACCCTTAAACTTTAGACCTGGTCTGAATTCTTGCAGCTAAGTGAATTCACAAATGACATCCAATGGGCATGTAGTTGCATTAAACCAGATGATGGATTAAGTCAACTATCCAAGAATTTACAATGCAAGAGCTAAAACAGATAGAGCAAGGCTTCTTGTTCAATGCCCTAATAATTCTGTCAACCCACTGCTCTGGACTGACATTTTAACAATCTTAAAAAGAAAAAGAGTGGAAGGCAAGTTGAATTCGAACTCTGAGATTTGGAACAAATGTCACAAAGCGTTTTGTGCACTGCTCTAATGAATCAGCTAATTCACTACATTGGTTTAGTAATCTAACATATATTTTAGTTACAATATTTCAAAGAGGAAAAATGTTTTGTATATTTTTGTTGCTACAGCTGTTGTTAGCTGTAATGATTATACATTATAGTGAAGAATATGTATACCTGATTTTCCCTTGATGGGATTTTCATGCTTTATGTACTTGTAGGGGAAGTATGATGGCTTTAAGATTTACTACTACTACTACTACTACAACTACTGCAATTGTGTTGTGCAACTTCTACTCTATTGGCCACAGTGTAAATTTATGCTGAATTCATGGCTGTCGAGATGTTTAAAATATATTTACACAATATTTTTTGTTTGAAGTGTGTTACTTTTCAGAAGTAGAAGCTATAATTGACTGACATTGGTGCAGTTAAATTTCTCTTTGAATTTTTAAAGATTAGTGTCTAATCAATGTATTGATAAGAAAGAAACCATAAGCTAGGAGAAATCTGGATGAAACTTAGAAAAGTCGGCGAACTAGTAGAAACGTTTGCACGCCAGGTGAAATGCTTGGCGGCATTTCGTCTGCCTTTGCGCTCTGAGTTCAAATTCCACCGAGGTTGACTTTGCCTTTCATCCTTTCGGAGTTAAGTACCAGTTACGCACTGGGGTTGATGTAATCGACTTAATCCCTTTGTCTGTCCTTGTTTGTCCCCTCTATGTTTACCCCCTTGTGGGTAATAACGAAATAAGAAACTTAGAAATGATGGCTTGGAGAATATTTATTTTGTTAAATGAGGAAATATTTTGCATAGTGAAATATAAAATAACTAGCAGTATCGCCCGGCGTTGCTCGGGTTTGTAAGGGAAATAACTATATAAGCATTTTTAGAGATGTAAAGTATAATAGCCATCTCAATATGGCTAACCAAAAAGGGGGGGGGTGTTACTGTAGCTTTTTACATTCTGAGATTTAATAATAAATTTTTAGAGAGTTACTTCTCTTATATATGCCAAAAATGCATTAAAAATGGGAAAAATTGATGGTAAATTTTTTTAAATCGTAGACATGCACCAGTACCCAGGAGAGCTCGATATGAATCCCGACTATAAGATACCCGGTTTTGGTTAAACTGCACCGCAAAATGTGGGAGTAGTTAGGAATCTAAATCGTAGGAGACAGACAGCACACAACCTCACTTTTCTATATAAAGATAATAGGAAAAAGCATAACTCACTACTTAATCTACCTAAATAATGGTATATCTAATAGCATTATTACTGTAGGATGCTTGATTAGAAAATTTTTTATAATGTTTGAGGAAATGCTTTGCAATATTTGATCTGGCTCTTTACATTGAGTTTATATCTTTACATTGCGTTTAGTGGAGGCACATGGCCTAGTGGTTAGAGCAGCGAACTCGTGGTCGAGAGATCGCAGGTTCAAATCTTAGACCGGGCGATGTGTGTGTTTATGAGCGAAACACCTAAGCTCCACGTGGCTCTGGCAGAAGGTAATGGCGAACTTCTGCTGACTTTCGCCACAGCTTTCTCTCACTCTTTTCTCCTGCATCTTGCAGCTCACCTGCAACGGACTGGCATCCCGTCCAGGTGGGAAACCTATACACCAAGGAAACTGGGAAACTGGCCCTTATGAGCCAGGCGTGGCTCGAGAAGGAACAAACAACAAATTCAACTTTGCCTTTCCTCCTTCCTACATTGATAAAATAAAGTACCAGTCAAATACTGAGGCTCATATAATTGACTTTTTCCTTCTCCCCACATTTAAGGCCTTGTACAAATAGAAGAAATCAATACTGCAGATTAATTGTGCAGTCTTGAGATAGGTTATTTATTTCAAAGACTAGTTTTGCTTCTCTCGATTTGCAAATATATGCTAAGTCATTCATTTGCATCGATACATATTTTTGTGACAAATTTAATTTTGAAAGAGTAGATCTATGCTAATTATCCAATTAAAAAAATGGACATTAGTTGTTGCAGATAACCAAATTGAACATGCTATGAAAATAATTTGATGAAGAGAAAGAAGTGCTGATTTTAATTTTCTTTTAAGAAAAAACGTTTTTTTATACATTTTTTTAACCTTTTTTCGAAGAGAAAATTGGTATTGAACAATATCTGATTGAAGACCTTGGGGAAATATTTCCAACATGTGTTTTCTCTACTTAGCTGTCTTTATTAATATGACATTTTTCTGATGGTGTACTTGTCATAGTTAATATCTGTACAAAATGCTAAATTCCTCTTGTAAAATTTTCTTTTAATCAACTCTAAAATCCTAATGAGATTTAAAGCACAAAATAGAGACTCTACTATTTTAGAAGTGATAATATAATTACTTACTATGAAGAGTTGTTTTAGATACTCAAAGGGTTCAGTCAAAAATATTGTAAAAATAACCAACTTTAAATTACCTTAAGTGCAGTGAAAATTCAAAATTGTGTTTTATTTTAAATGAACATTTCAAACTGAGGGGACTTCTGTTAAATGAATTTATTTAAACTTTCCAATGCTGTCATCTTTTACATTATAAGCGTTCTTCTGTGAAAGTTAGCGTAACAATGTTTATTTTTATATATTTATTTATATATATTTTATATATATTTTATTTTATATATTTATTTCTTCATCTCAATAATCACTAATATAATTTTAAGATTTGCATTGACTTGAGAATTCTTAACCAGATCCTTATGAATAACAGGAAAATGTAATGCGTGTATAAACATAAATATAGAGAGTGTGATAGACTTTATCCTTTGATTTGTTAATAATAAGATAGCATAACAGTCTCCCACAGGCAATATACACTTTACTCGCTTTCCTGTCATGGCATTTGTAATGTGAACAAGTTGTGAAATGTTAATTAAACATAACTTAGTTGGAATCATTTCACCACCAGTTTTAATCTTTATGCAATCTATCATCATCCAATGGGATCTGTTGTTAATTATTGTGTAATTGGAAGTCGGTAGAATGACATAATTAGTAGAGTATCACATTAAATGTATAAGAACTATGTTTTGAATCTCAACATTTTGTGTTCAATTTCCAAGAAGCTGGACTTTGTATTCTTCACTTTCCGTGGCAATTTAAATACCCAATTCCTTTATCAACAAATGTATTCTGTCTTCATTCAAACTCAGTTTGGCTAATTTTCCAAACATTCATACATAACCAGTATTCTCTCTCCCTCTCTCTCTTTCTCTGACACACATATACAATCAGTGCTATTTCTCTTTCTCACACATACAATAAATTCTCTCTCTCTTTTTCCCTCTCACTATCACACGCATAACCATCACACTCTATGCCTTAGACACTTTCTGTGGCAATTAAATATCTGAAACTTCTATCCACAAGTGTATTGTCTTCATTTAGACTCAGCAAGGATAATTTTACTAACATTAACACATAACCAGTGCTTTCTTTCTTTCCTTCCTTCCTTCCTTCTTTCTTTCCTTCTTTCTTTCTTTTCTTTCTTTCTTTCTTTCCTTTCTTCTTTCCTTCTTCTTTGTTTCCTTTCTCCTTTCCTTCCTTCCTTTCTTCTTCACACACACCATTACTGCTTTCTCTCTCCCTATCCACCATCTCATTCTCTCCCTCCAACTTTCACACAGAAACACACTTATGCACACAACCAATACACTCTCTCATGCACACTCAACCAGTATACCTTCTCTTCATCTCCCATGACCAGTGCACACACAAACACACACACTCTCACAAGTACACACATACACACACACTCTCTCTCTCTTTCTCTCTCACTTTCTCTCATATCAGTAATTACTTTGTTTTGTTTTTATTTATAATAAAAGATAAACTAAGATTGAATTCGGGCTCTTTTAATTTTATTTATTAATGAATTCATGCAATCCTTCATACATTTCATCTTTAAGTTCCTTTCCTCACTGTAACAAAAAGAAAACAATATTGCCATACAATGTTAGCTATTCATTAGGGATCTTTCTGATACGTAAAAAATACATAAAATAATATGACTGTATCCTAGTTGAAACCTGTAAAATAGGATACATATCTGTATGTTCATGAATTTTCTTCACTGGTATGCAATTGCTCTTAAAGAGTATGATGTTCAGCACAGTGGCTATAGTGATTTAAGTACATAAGTATTATGATTTACTGGTGTCCTGTAACTAGCACCTGTGCCAGTATTGTGTAACTAGCACCTATGCCAGTGTTGTGTAACTAGCACCTGTGCTGGTGTTGTGTAACTAGCACCTGTGCCGGTGTCATGTAACTAGCACCTGTGCCAGTATTGTGTAGGTAGCACCTAACCCTAACCCTAACCCTAACTGGTGTCATGTAACTAGCACCTGTGCCAGTATTGTGTAACTAGCACCTAACCCTAACCCTAACCAGTGTCATGTAATGATCACCTGTGCCGTTATTGTGTAACTAGCACCTGTGCCGGTCTTGTGTAACTAGCACCTTTTGAGCATTGGGTCTCAAGGAGACAATGTAACCAATGCTGGTATTGCATAACTAGCACCTGTGCTAGTGGAACGTAAAAGGCACCTTTCAAGTATTGGGCCTCACAGTGACAATGACAAATGACTGTGACCTTCGGCAATATGTTGTGCTTGAGTAGAAGACACATCAAGCCAAGTGAAATCGTAGTCATGGTAGATACTGGTATCATTCAACTGGCATGTAAAAGCACCCATTACACTCTCAAAGTGGTTAGCATTAGGAAGGGCATCCAGTGGTAGAAACAATGCCAAATCAGACTGGAGTCTGTGCAGCCTCTCAGCTTTCCAGCACTGGTCAAGCCATCCAATCTATACCAGCATGGACAACAGACATTAAATGATGAGGATGAAGATGATTTGAAGTATTTTGTATAAGAGAGAAAATCTTCCTCAAGCTTTTACAATTAAGAGGGTTGATGGAAAATTTCATAGGCTGTTCAAGATACTCTCATGGAATGTGATTAAATATAAAATAAATGCGCCCTTTTTAAAGCCTAGCCAGACTTATGGGCCCAGTTTCCCGGTTTCAATGGTGTATGTGTTCCCAGCTGGATGGGACGCCAGTCCATCACAGCGTTACGCATTTTTGCCAGCTGAATGAACTGGAGTAAAGGGGAAATGAATTGTTTTGCTCAAGAACGCAATGCGTCACCTGCTCCAGGAATCGAAACCACAATCTTACAATCATGATGCAGACACCCTAGCCACTAAGCCATGTGCCTCCATGGAAGGTGATTAAATGAGGTTTATTTTTCAATATAGTCCTCTTGCAGTCTTCCATCAGTGTTTCAGTGTGTGGATACTGTTGGTGAAGAAGCTTTCATCCTGTTGCTCAAAAGTCATCAAGGGCAGATATGACTTCATCATCATTACAAGCCACGTCTTTTTCCCATGTTTGAGAACAGATTATAGTCAGATGGTGCCAAATCAGAAGAAAAGGGAGGGTGATCAAACAATGTGAAGCCACAGTCACACACAGCAGCCATTGAAACTAAAGACTTGTGTGATGGAGCATTGTTCTGAAGAAACAAGACTCCTTTCATCAGTTTTGCTGGGCATCTTATCTTAATAGCCTTTCTTAAATGCCCCAGCAAGGAGGCATAATATCTCCATTGATAATGTGGCCTTTTTGAAGGTAGTCAATAGACACAATGCCTTTTGCATCCCCAAAATCTGAGACCATCTTCTACCCTGTGCATGAAATGAACTTAGCCTTCTTCAAATCAGATGAGGACAAGTATTTCTACAACATCGATTGCCTCTTTGTCACTAGCTCAAGGTGATGAACCCAACACACATCCTGAGTTAGGAAATGCTCAACGAAATCAGAGGGACCTGCCTCAAACTGTGTCTGACTTCCCTGTGATGTGATCAGCCTGGTGCACTTTTGATAAGGCATCAGAAAACATGGCACCCACTGAGCAGAAACCTTCATCGTGCCAAGTTCATTGTGCAGAATATTCTGAACTCTCTCACAGGATATGCTAATAGCATTGGTAATTTATTTATCGTGAAATGCCTATCATACATCACCATGTGATAAGCATGATCAATGATTTCCTCAGTGGTGTCAATTGCAGGATGTCCAGATGTCGGGTTATGTTCAAGACTCACATTCCCCACATAAATTCAACAGCCTACTTCTGCAATATTGATAAAGCTGGGGCGTCGTCTCCTGAATGTCCTCAGGGACTAAATCTTTTTTCTACAGGTACTTGTTAACACTAGAATGCCAGATTTTGTCCACTTTCAAGAGAAATTGCTGCTAGTTACTTTTACAGTGTTTTTAAACAGTCAGATGTCAGTTTTCCCAGGAAGAAACAATGTAGTTATTAATAAGAAGTGCTGAAATTAATGCATGCAAGATTTCACAGCTCTAGCTTCACTGATTCATAATCAGTCTATGAACTTTTCAGCCCAGCTTCGTGTATATGTGGAATGGTCTAAACTGAGAATTTAAACCATCACATGTCTTAGTCGTAGGAGGAAAAGTAGCACCCATGACCATTAGCAATGCCAAAATTGATAGCAGGAAGTGAGTTAGTCATTATCTATCAAGAGACTTGGTCCACATGCTTGTAACAGTGTAGATCCTACTAAAGTCACCTGAGAGATAAATAGTGATATTAAACTAGTTGAAAAATTCATTTACCACAAAGAACTGACATAGTCTACCTGATGGATCTTTGAGCAATTTCTGATTGTCCAGTTTCACTGAGAATGTTGTGATCAAATTTATGTTATAAAAGTATACTCCTACTCCAGAGTGTTGTGCAGTGAGGTCAAACCAAAACCATGTAATGGCAAAGCAAAGTAACTCAACCATATGGGCATGCCTGCTCTCATATAGCGTTACCCTTTATATAAATACGAACATTAAAAGCTTTCAAAGGTTTGATATATTCAAATATTATGTTAACATCAATTTATAACTACTTGGAGCACAAACAGCAGCAGCTGTAATATCACTTTCTCTTTTCTTGACTCATCCAAGCTCTATCATGTTTTTATATCACACTTCTAAAATCATTGGCATGGATAGATACAAATAATAAAGCATAAAATCTTTTTGTATTAACACCAAATGCTTGCTTAGCATGATAGCTTGCTGGTTGGTAGGTAATGGGATTTATTTTGTTATTTTTTCTCTTTCCATTATTATTATTATTATTATTATTATTATTATTATTGAGTGAGAGAGCAGTTCATGCCATCAAAGTGACACTGGGGTAAAATATACGAAGCCCAGTATACCCATCATGACTACCCGTCTGATAAGGGTACACCAGGCACATGCATCACAACCATATGTGCGCGACATGGTGATCTCATATCAAGATAAACAGCACATGACCTTACAGGTGGAGCCCAGTTAGAATTTTCTTCAGATCGAGTAACCCATCCCGCTCAAAAGGTCCCTGAATAAGGGTTGTTTAAGGACGTTGAACGAAACACCCATGTTTCCAGAGGTGAATTATTCAAACCCCAAAGAATCCTTCTCAACACATGGCTATGATGCTCCCCCACTACTTCTTCTCGTGATAAGAGATGCACATATCGTCAGCCACTAAGGGACATGGTCAACTGGTTAAGGTCAAACAACTGACAAGCAAATCTGTGGTATTGAGGAGAATATTTGCTGTAGCCCATCTTTTATACCAAGACAAAACAATGTACATGATAACACTTCCAATCAGTTAAGATCAGAAGCCATGAGAGCCACTGCCTGGTACTGCATCAGGGCATTTATTATTATTATTATTATTATTATTATTATTATTATTATTATTATTATTATTATTATTTTTATTATTATTATTATTATTATTATTATTATTATTATCATTTTGTTTTACACATACTTATTTTTGTAGGCATCAAAATTAATGCCAGTAAGTTTTGATTAACCATAACCCAAAAGCTACAGAAATCTTGATTCATTTTCATCTCCATTATTTTCATAGTTGCTGAAATTCATCATCATCCTCATCCTCATCATCGTTTAACATTTGTTTTCCATGCTGGCATGGGTTGGACGGTTCGAATGGGGTCAGGGACGCCAGTAGACTGCACCAGGCTCCAGTCTGATCTGACTGTGTTTCTACAGCTGGATGTTCTTCCTAATGCCAACCACTTCGAGAGTGTAATGGGTGCTTTTTACATGCCACCAGCACAGGAGCCAGAGGAGACTGGCAATGGCCACGATCGATTGGTGCTTTTTATGTGCCACTGGCACAGAAGCCAATCAAGGCAGTGCTGGCTTCAGCCACATTCGGATGGTGCTTTTTACGTGCCACCGGCACAGGGATCACAACTACAATTTCTATTTGATTTTGGTTTTGATGTACTTGACTCAACAGGTCTCCTCAAGCACAGCATGTTACCCTATGATCCAAGGTACTTTTGAGTGGTGGTTATGCAACACTGGTGTAGGTTTCAGCTGTGAACTCACTTTATTTGCTGGGTCTTCTCAGTCACAGTATATCTCCAGAAGTCCCGGTCTTTTGTCATTGCCTCTGTGAGGCCCAAATTGTATGTTTTTAAATTGATTAAATCAATTTGTAATTAAATCTTTTTTTAAATTTTACCCATAAAACAAGCTGCTGAATTTCCTTATTCATAGAGGTGATAGTAAGGCTTGATATTAACTGTTCATATTTAATTTTGGTAACATGTCTAAAAAACAATTTTTCTAAATGTCATCCAGAGGCACTAAATGTTTATTTTATATCTTCAGAGATGATGTTTTCATTTAATTAATTTTGTAATCAGATTAGAATTGGTCTTAGATCTTTTTTTCTACCTAACTCTCTGTTGGCAATTTCCCTAAATAATAGTATAGCAACCTATATATAATATATGATTCATTTTACTATCAATATCTATTTCCATTTTTTTTATTCAGTATCATTTTTAATTGGTTCTGACAATAAAATGTTCAGCTTATTTTAAATGCTTTCAACACCTCATAATTAGTGAAAAAATATCGGACATAAATATATAATTAATTTGTTATGAAGACCTGTTTATATAAAGAGACAAATATCTTGAAAGTATCATTTTCAAAATACAATTTTGCTTGAAAATCTATTTTGTAATAACAATTAGGATAAAACTATTTGAATAAAAGGAGACATGAATGGAATGTTTGCAATAATTTATGAAAGGTATGTTGAGTTGTATCTAATATTTAACTACTAAATATGTATGCAGCAAGAACAACTGAAATTCTTGCTAATTACAATGGTATTACTTGACCTGTAAACAATACAATAATTTAAAGAAGTGTTATCTAAGAATGTATTATATAATTTATGAAGCATATCTTGTAATGTTATAATTTGTGAATGGTATCTTGAGGTGGAACTAGTATTTAATTGCTAAATATGTATGTGGCACTAACAACTGAAATTCTTGCTAATTATAATGATATTACTTGACCTGTAAACAATACAGCAATGTAATGAAGTGTTATCTATAATAGACTAGAAGAAACAGAATCTTGTCTTACACATAATCATATATTTGTTATTTAATAAAGATTTTCAATTTCATTAGCAATCATGTAAATACTGATACTCTAGCAAAATCTCTTCAAGAGGGCTAAACACATTTTCTTTTATAAAGCTTTATCATAACATTCTAGCATGGAATCTCTTATTCAACACTCCTCAGCTAAGTTGACTCTGTAAACAGCATTCCACCTATGAAATCTTCCACACATTCTGTTTGGTTTTTTATTTCTTTATTGCCCACAAGGAGCTAAACTTAGAGGGGACAAACAAGGACAGACAAAGGGATTAAGTTGATTAGATCAACCCCAGTGTGTAACTGGTACTTAATTTATCGACCCCAAAAGGATGAAAGGCAAAGTCGACCTCGGTGGAATTTGAACTCAGAACGTAATGACAGACAAAATACCGCTAGGCATTTCGCCTGGCATGCTAACAATTCTGCCAGCTCACTGCCTTCTGTTTGGTTTCTTTCCAGTTTTGTACAGCATATATACAACAAAACTTCTCTCATAACTGTCTTTCATTACAACAGCCTCCTCATATTCTTTAAGTTGCACCATGCAAAAAGTTCCTCTGTCACTACAAATAATAGCCTCACAATCCCTAATGATTATTTATGGTAACCCCATCACCACCACATGTATAATACTGCTGAAACTACATTTTGAGATGCAATTTTTGAGGACCAGAAAATATATCAGCTGTGATTAGCTAATACTTTGCCGCATGTCTCAAATAAGACCCACATCAGGTCCCTTTTCATATATCTGATTTGGTACTGCTGATACACACACACAAACTGCATTCCTAGAAGTTACCAAATAACAACCTGCAAATTACAGATATGCTGTTACCTCTTGTACTTCTTTCACCACAATTTCAATAGCTTTTGATTTTCTAAATAAGCTAGTTGCCCACACAACCTATTGAAGTTGTCTCTCTTTATATCATTCCCAGTTGTGAAGGAAGCAGTACTAAAGTGGGGTGTGCTGGTATACTTTGGAAAGAGTGAAGAAAGAAATTGTCCTTGTGTCATTGATATTTGGTAGAATATTATTGTTCAAGTTATTTAATCTTTGGTAGCATGGCAGTCACTACTACAGTCTCAACATACACTTCATTAAAATTAGTAGACAAGAACTGGACTAGATCTGTATGATATTAGTGGAATATCACGCTGATAGAATAACAGGACATTGTAAATGCTACAGTGTAATATGGGAACAAATCAGAAGTGATACCTTACTATAATGATATGATGATAGAACTTGAAAAGATGCTAGGAACAAGGATGAAAGATACTGGAGCTTTGTGATACAATTAACTCTACTTGCCCAAAGCATTTTAAGTTTGTTCTAAACATCCATGATTGTTTTCAGACTTTCAGTTAGCTCTTGTTTCGTATATTCTGAATAACATAAAGCTTTCCTTTCATTATTTCCCAAGGGGCTGAAAACAAAATAGGAATGTTACCTAGTTATCCTAGGGGTTGAAAAAAATGGTAATGTGTACTGTATATGATGCATGGACACCAGAAAAATATGTGCTGTTACATGTGATACACGAGATAGGAAGAGGGTTAACTTCATTAAGAGAAATGCAAAATTCAGAATATCAATCAAATGTCATCTGCCAGTCATCAGAATTAGATTGACTTCCATATTTTTGACAAAATAGAAATGAAGAAAAAGTCACAAATTTAAAGTCATTCAAGTAAGAATTCTATTTCAATTTCCAGTTTATGTGAAACTGAACTGTCTAAATGTTATTGCAATGTCTACATGTGAAATAAATTCCTCTCTGGCTAATATATTGATCTATTATAGATACCCAAAGTTTTGTATATATTTTCAAAGTAACATTAATGTAAACAAATATAGCACTTGGAATTAAGATAAAATACTTACAGCACATTTGAACTTATGACTCAGTATTACAATGATTTATTCATTAACCTAATTGCTTTTTTCTCTTTTAGATTAACGGTATATTCAAGTGTAAGGAAACTTTAACTTTTGGCATTTACTCCATAATTCATCATAAATTAAAGTATCAGGATTCTACATCTAATAATTTTAATCACTTTGAAAGAGTTGTATTTAATATACAGAATATAGCTGATGCATGCAATTCCCTTGTCTACAGCTACTACTAACATTTTTCTTCAAAGTCATGAGAATGTGAAAGAAAATCTGTATATTTGTGATAAAAATAAAAGTCCAGTGAAAATAGTAAACTGGATGTAAATATATACCACCATCTATGAAGTAATTAAGGTTATTCTTTTTGAAATTATTTTCTTTTTGTATTCATCAAAGCAATTGTTGGTCTACACCACATGCTATGCACACATGACAATGTAGATGATAAAAAAAATCACCCATTCTTTAACAATGTTTCTCCTTGAGTTGCTGGATATCATATTTCTTACCAAAAATACGATATATGTATATAAAATCATACATTTTTATTTATAACTTTCAAAGAAATGTTACTCTTGTGTGATATTCAAACACTATAAAGGACTGAAGTATTAAGCATTATGGAATTGAGGTGGTGAGAGAAAAAAAGAAGTAACATCAATAATAATATCTTAGGAGTTATTACTTCCAACACAAACAACTGGCAACTTCAAAGATTATTATGTGTCTGATGAAAGTATATTACAAATTTGTTGAATGTTTGAGAATAAAATATACCTGGAAGGAAATGAAAGAGTAAAGAAAATGAAAACAAAATGCTATCATGAAAATCAAATAAGAACATAGTTTCAATTTTGAAATGTGAAAGATATTTCTCTCTTTAAGGTAACTTAAAAGCATTATGAGTCAGAGCTCAAGTGTCAAATCAAATTTGCTGACATATTTTCTTTTATCATAAGAAGAAAGCAATATGTTGTACAGTACTTAAAAAGATTCCTGGGCAGTGGACAAACAAGATTATATTTTATGTTCATGGTGAAATAGCTTCGGTTTAGTTGCTAAAACAACTTTATTAGTATTGAACACCATATATTAGTACCAAAGCATTTGCCATGGAGTGGTTGGATACTAACAATTGACATTCATAATTTGAGTGAAGTGTTGGATGTTCAAACGTTAGGTTAAAATTACCCTTTTACAGCATATTTTTAAGAATGAATGCTGTGCTCTTGATTTTTCAAAAAAAACAAAATAAACACTTGACCATTAGAAATTTCGATGTGAACCATATAAAATATAAACTATAAATAACAGCATGCTATTACTTATAGTCTCTGTATGCTTTGAGTTTCCATATTCCAAAAAAGAATTATTTTTCGTTTATCTTGAAGTTTCTTCATTGCTATAAAACATGAAAGTTTAAACATTTCAACATCTATTACCAAAATTGAAATCGTGTAAGAGAATGTTAACATTATGGAACTAAGAGATGTTATGCTTTCCAATACATGAAAATACAGTGGAAGCTACTTATTGTGGTCACTTTAGGATAGATCCTTTTAGATAGCGATAATCAACTGATCTCATTAACCTTTTCATTACTGTATTTATTTTGAGATGCTCAGTGTTTCTTTCAATTACTTTAAATATAACAAAGAATTTAGTAAAATAACTTAGTTATCATTCAGCTAGTGTTAGGAACGTAAACTGTGACGAAGGTTTGGTGGAAGATTTTAATTCAAAACTTATGAAAACAAGACATTTGTACTCAGAGCCAGGTTAAGAAAGAAACATACCAATACCCTGACCATATATAAGATATTCTGATTTTGATCACAATGAATGTTTTCAAAGATAATCCATGATGGATATAAGGAATTTCTAGTGTATTTGAGTTTAAATTTATCAGGGTTGGTATAGCCTTCCATAATTTTGTAGCAATGGGTCAATATGATCTATATTCCCCATCAGCCAACATATGTTGCCTAACATGTTGGGAACTAATATTTAGAGATATTCTTACAAAATTCAACTCAAAAAGAAAAAGGAATATTTGTAAATCAATAAAATTATTTTAATGATTAATTTATGAAAATTACTGCTTTTAAAAATGGGATGAAAATGTTTTGTGATTTAGAAAATAATCTTTTCTATAAAAAACAACCATTAAATTGCATGTTCATTCAAGAAGGTTTGCATTTAGAATCTAAACAGAATAGATCATCAAGATCTCTATGGAGAAAAGTTAATCTAATGTAATTAATAATTGCTCTATAGAAGTTATACAAAAGTATTGATGAATTTAGTTATCCCTTTTTGTTTTTTCTCATTTATACTTTTTTCTAGAGGAAAATAACTAAGAATTATATTTAGAAATGTAAATCTGAAATGCCATCAAGCAGTTAATAATTAATCAAGGGATTATTTATTTTCAATAAAAATTAATATTTTCATGTGAAAATATAAAGGTTCTATTTTCATATTTAAGTGATAAGGTATTTTGATGTTCATCTGCAATGTTCTTGTTCATAGGCAGAAGTATTGCTATTTTACAAAACTAGAAAGTCCTAAGATCTGTAATTGATAACATATTGTTTTTTTTCAGTGAATAGGTAAGAAAAAAACATGATATTATTCTTAAGACATTCTTAAAAAAAATACTTATATATAGTTAGCTTTATAAGCATTTTTTCAATTTTTGTAGGTATAAGATGTGAAATATAAACAACATAATGAAGAGAAACAATATTCGCAATCATGTAAAATATTTGAACTTAGTTCAGTATTTGATGGTAGATGAATATATATCATCATCATCATCCTCATCGTTTAACGTCTGTTTTCCATGCTGGCATGGGTTGGACAGTTCAACTGGGGGTCTGGGAAACCAGGAGGCTGCACCAGGCTCCAGTCTGATCTGACAGTGTTTTCGACAGCTGGATGCCCTTCCTAATGTCAACCACTCTGAGAGTGTAGTGGGTGCTTTTTACATGTCACCAGCACAGGGGCCAGAGGGGGCTGGCATCGACCATGTTTGGATGGTGCTTTTACATGTTACTGGCATGGGAGCCAGTCAATGTGGCGCTGGCATCGACCATGTTCAGATGGTGCTTTTCATATGCCAGTGGCACAGGAATCACTTTGAGCGAGGGGTAGTATCTCATCTAAGCATGCTCTCTCCCTATTTACATGGGGGTGAGGGGGCTGGCCTCGACCACGTTTGGATGGTGCTTTTTACGTGCCACCAGCACAGGGAGCCAGACAGGCAGCACTGGTATCAGCCACAACTACAATTTCCATTTGCTGGTGGTTTGATTTGATTTTGATGGTGATGTTGATATACTTGACTCAATAGGTCTCATCAAGCACAGCATGTCACCCTACAATCCAAAAGGTACTTTTGAGTGGGATTGTTATGTGATACTGGCACAGGCTACAGCTGCGATTTCACTTTATTTGCAGGGTCTTCTCTGTCACAGCATATCTCCAGAGGTCTTGGTCTTTTGTCATTGCCTCTGTGAAGCCCAGTATTCAAAGGTCATGCTTCTCCACCTCATCCCATGTCTTCCTGGGTCTCCCTCTTGTATGGGTTCATCCAATTGTTTGAGATGGCACTTCTTCACACATCTCTCCTCATCCATCTTTAGTACATGACCATACCAGTGCAGACATCCCTCTTGCACGCCATATCTGATGCTTCTTATGTCCAACATTTCTCTCAGGGTGCTTACACTCTGTCATGTGTGCACACTGACATTACACATCCAGCCGATCATGCTAGCTTCATTTCTATAATCATTTAATTTATTTGATATTAATACACCTGGAACAAGCAAGCTTTGATCTATAGTATTTTTTATAAATGAAAAAATTTTGGTAACTGTATAACTGAATCATCTCCCTTTCAATAGCAATAACAAAATTACATGGCTATATTTTGGAAGGGACATACTAAAACCAATAAATACCCTCTCTAGTTGTTGTTTACTTAAAAAAAAAAACATATTCAACAGTTGGTGAGTATTTTTATAGGTTTGAATATCTCTTTTCCAAAATATAACAATATTGTTTGCAACACATGGATTCAGATTAAAATTCATGCCAAAACAAGTTTTAAAACAATGTTAAGTAAAGCATTGTAGCTATCATTTTAGGCATAAAAATAAAATTCTGAGAACTATAACACATTTAGCTTTCATTTGTATATACTTACCAATTTAATATTTGACATTTTATCTTTCAAAACTTGAATGTCAGATTCAAAAGTGAAGTTTTTTAGATTGATACTGAGATCAATGTGTAAAGCAGTCAGTAAGTTAAACATTACTCTATTATATTCTGCTATGCTTTATTTATACTCTTAAATGTTCAAATTAGTGATAAGGATTTACAAGAAATGTATATTATCAAACTAACATTGAAGTAAGACAAAACAAATCATAACTGTGAACAAAAGTATTTCAATACTTAAGTAAATATTCAACTTTTTCCTTCAGTTCGAAGCAATCAAGTAAACGGTGTTAGACAAATAATATTATGATAATGAATATGTAGAATTGTGTGTTTCTGTAAGAATTCATTTAATTCAAATATCTTACAATTTTCTCATTATAAACATAGGTTTTAGCAATTTGGGGGATGCAAATATGAGAAAATAACCTAATATGCATTTAATTACGGTTTGTTTGATATTTAATAAAAAGTTGTTTAAGGTAACTCTGTTTTCATTTCTAATGATTTAAATGTAAAATTCAAATTATATCAACAGCAGTTTATTAAATAATGATTATATGAGTGTACAAGGGAAGAAAGAAATTCTCTAAATCAATTCCAAAATCCTAGTGAAGTCAATAGAAAACAGTAATTGAATTTATTACTTCCTTGTTCATTACATGTTAAAATGAGATCAGAGCAATTTCATTATGTGCACATTTACCTTCATGAGTTAAGTGTGATTACAAAGAAATATTAAGTTTCAACAAAAATATACAAAATGATTCTATTATTTGATTTCTTGTAAGAGATGTTTAATTCCCTGTAGTATTTCTTGAAATTCATTAATTGTGTCTTGAATGTAAGCATGAGGTCGTGGTTAAGAAGTTTGCTTTGCAATCACAGCGAGTAATGGTTTGATCTCATTATATGGCACCTTGGACAAGTGCCTTCTACAATAGATTTAGAATATCTTATGAGTGAAATTTTGTTGACAGAAACTATGCAGAAGTCAGTCATCTCATCATTATCAATATTTTTATATCCATTTTTCTTCTGTGCTTGCATGAGTTGGATAGGTTTTCTATAACTTGCTGTCTCATCGCTTATGGCCATTTGTCATTTTCTTTTACAAGGGTCAGCCTCTTCTGAAATCATCTTTTACAGCATTTTGCTCGTTCTTCCTTTTTTATAGGTTCTTCCATCTTTGATTACAACTGTCAGCCTCCTAATGTATCATATGTCTCTATATTTTTCAGATTTTTCACCAAAAAATAAATATAACCTTCAATGAATGTTATTATCTTGGTTTCTAACAGGTCCTTATTTTCTTGATCATTTATAGATAACACAAAACTAATTTATGAATGAAAACCTGTATCACAACTAGTGTGTTGCTGTTGTGCTTACCTTCTTTTTACACATAAAATTACAAAATTGCAATTGCTCTGAACTTAATGTTGTTTGAAAATAAGAAAAAAGAACAAATTTACACTAAAAATCAAATACCACTATGAATATTTAGATGAAACCTTTTAACAAGTTTCCATTAACAGTTTCTACCTTGTTCATTTGAATATTTAGTTTTGACTAAATAACTTTTAAATGTGCTGCATCTTTTATAAACAGAGCAGATAGATACAAAATGAAACTGAAAGTAAATAAAAAATAAGTTCAGCTAGAAGCAAATTCACATCTCCTTTGTTGATATTTCACTGTATTTATCACTGCATCATAAGTCTTCTGACAATATTTAAATAGCATGTTAGCTCTTGTGTACATCATCACAGTCATCATCACCATCGTTATCATCATTTTATGTCTGCTTTTCCATGATGACATGGGTCAGACAGCTTTATTGATGCTGTTTCATGCTGGGTGCCCTCCTTGCTACCAAATCTTTTAGTTGCCTTTTACTACTGGGCTACACACTGTAGTAACACTGATATATTTCAATATTAATCCAGAAATAGTTATGAATTTTACACATATTTTTGTATACATTGATTTGATACTGCATTCAGTGCTATGCTTCTACAACACAGCAAATTTAAGCTAAATTCATTCAAGAATTTTAACAAATTCTTTCAAAAAATAACCTTATGTAGTTTTCTGGTGGTCTTCACTTCACAGTTGAATTCTGATATCTTCTTTCTAGTTGTAAGTAGAGGAAGATTGAACAATAAATGTGTTTATATTTGTTAAGTATTCGTGTAGATATAAAAGGAAATGTAAAAGTGAATATCAAGGGTAGGGTGAATTATATACCTTGCTTGGTCAAAACTTCCATAAAAAATACATGCCCATGTCATTGTTGTTAGAAATGAGGTAAAGAAATCAAATCTAATGTAACATATAATGCATATAAAATATATAATGTCAGATGCAAATGTTTGATATATTGAGTAATATATATGAAAATGAAATATTTATGTTCTGCCAAAACTTGTCTCCAGTCTCCATATTTGCGAGCATATCATTTTGTAAACCATATGAGAATTGATGAATTTGTCATCACAAGCCATTCTTGTTTTTGATTTCCAAACCTTATAAAACCTTATTTCTCTACTTTCTGTTTTTACAAAGCAATAGAACAAACACGTTCTGTATTCCTTACTGAAAGCTGATATAACAAAACTTTTAGGATCTGGGATTTGTGAAATGTGAATGCATGAATAGCATGGCAAATCTGCACTAAATTTAGATTACATCTAAGATCATGTGTATGATAGTATGGTGTTCATAGAAAACATTTCCATGCATAATGCATTACTGGATAACTGAACAAATGGTAGTCTAAAGCAATGTTTTAAAAAAATACTGCTCATGTCTATTTACCTGGCATTTATCTGGAATGGAGATCAAATATTTCATAATGGCCTTATAAAGTCCATTGAATTGTTATTTACTTTTAATTTGCAAGTGTCAGGTAAGACTTGTGAGGGCACAAGGCTGTTCCTGTTAAAGGCAATGCTATAAGCATCTTGGGTTACTTCCATTGACAAATTGAAAAGAGAAAGAAAATCTAAAGATAGTCTAACAGGAAATAGAAAATAAACTTATCACCTGATCATCTGTGTGTCCAAAAAAATCAATTTTAGTATATTGTAAATATTTACTCTGTATATTACAAAAAAGGTTAGGATGTTTTTGCTGACATATCCTGGACACCAAAATATATACATACACATATTACTAATTTGTATAATTTCAAATATAAAATTCATATAAGATAACATCTGTTCATCTATGTGTTCTTTTTTACTGTGATGTAGTTACCAAGTTCTTTCTATAGATCTTGCAAATTCATATAAATTTGATTGTGAGCAGAATTCAGTAGTTATTGTGCAAAGGTGAAAAAAAACCTGCTAATAGAAAGTGTTATCAATGAGAAAAGGATTGATTAAATAAAAGTAGGGAGAAGCTGTACAATAAAAGTAGGCAGAAACATATTAAGAGAAAGAGGAGTAAGCAAATATAAATTACAATTGCACTGAATTTTCATTGCTAAGAAGGTTAATCTAATACAGTATCTATTATCATTTACTTAATGTGTTTACAATTCTTTTCTTGTTGTTTAAGGTGTAGTTGTAATTCATTTGAATGAAATTATATAAAAAGTTATTTAAAATAACTGAAAATAATGTTGTCAGTGGTGCATAGCAACTCTCTAACTCTATCTCCATGTTATAGAGATTTTCTGAAGCTGATATATATATATATATATATGAATAAAAAATGGAGTTAACGCAGGTTTAAACAAGTATTTTTACTTTCTACATATGTTTCGAAAATTCCACTGATACTATTCAAAAGAATAAAAGGTATAAACAATGCAATCTTCTCTTCGGGAAAGTGAAAAAAGAAACTCGTCAATACAACATTTTAGCAAAAAATGATGGATTCGTATAGCGATAGACAGAACGCTATTAATATTGTTTAAAAAAACGTTATATGATATAACGTCATAAGTAGCTAACAGAAAGAGTAGGGATATTAATAGTGAATGTTAAATATAAAGGAAATTAAAGTTTAAACTATATATAATGATAGAGACTACTTATATGCACTAAAATATATTTGAGTCTGAGACCCCCTTCGGTCATGACACTGACCATGGGATTGCACCTAGAAAATTCTCCTCCCAGGCACAAGTCCAGGTAAAGTTGTTTATGGAAGACCAGTAGTCATTAATGCATACCAGCCTCCCCTCTCCATGCCACCAGTGTTATCCAAGGGAAAGGCAAGGGCCAATACAGCTTGGCACCAGTGACGTCGCAACTCATTTCTACAGCTGAGTGAACTGGAGCAACACGAAATAAAGTGTCTTGCTCAAGAACACAACCTCACGATCGTAAGCCCGACGCTCTAACCACTAAGCCATGTGCCTATATATATATATACATACACAACAGTTTATGTCTACTAAATTCACTCACAAACTATTAATCTCCTTAGGTTACATAAGAAGACATTTGCCCAAGATGCTGCACTGTGGAACTGAACCCAAAGCTATGTGATTGCAAAGTGCACTTCTTAACTGCACTGTTATGCTTGTGCCTACATATTTATTGGTGTAAATGAAGAGAATCAAAATCACCTTGGAGTCATCTGTCATAGATAGCTCTTCTTGTACTCTGCTGAGAGTGGATGAAAATAATACTCAAATTTCACTTCATATTTTTGCAGAAAGCAATTTGATGCTTAAAAGTGTCCTTCTGCTTTGAATACAAAATTAAAATTTTCTTCTTGTTTTTTAAAAATATGGGGATATTGTATAACTTGTCAAATAATGCTTGTCCATGAAAACTTACCTTGTTTTAAAGAAAGTCTATATTTTTGTTTAGAAGTGTGGCAAGTTTATAATTAGTATTTCATGGAGAAGGCTGTCAAGGTTTACTGAAATTAATAATACACTACAGCCTAATTGCATGAGTAGTGGTGCATAAAGATTAAGCTGCAGAATAAGTGGAAGTAGTTTAGAGCTTTGCTTTAAGGACAAATACCAATGTTTTCAGGTGGGTGATTATTTCACTCAATCTAGTTTATTTTATACATCATCTAAGAAATCTGTACTAGAATATCATATTAACAAGGACAAAGCATATTCACAAGCTGATGATGAGATAAATATGATCTACTAGATTTCAAATAAAACCTTTGTGGTATAATAATATAGTTATACTAAAGGTCATTGCTGTGTCTAAACAACATTGACAGTACCAACGTTGCTGAATTATTTCCAAGTGAAGCTTTGTAAAAAGGAGAAAGTCAATTTTATAGAGTTTGGCATATTGCTATAACATGTGTGTGTGTGTGTGTGTGTGTGTGTGTGTGTATAGGGATTTCAAGGACAGAAAAGCAAAATTAACTTCAGAAAGATCCCTATGTTGAATAATGCATTTAAAGCTTGGCTAAAATTGGACAGAATATATAGATAGTTTAAGGATTTTAAAGAAATATGGTTAGATCAGGAATCAGGATTTGAAAATGTGTGTTTTACAAATAAAATTAGAATGAATGGGAAGAAAATAAAATAGATCATCTCATTTATTCTGTCAGAAACAATCAGATGTTAAAATGTCAATGTTAATAAACAGAAATAGGCATAGTTCCTTTTCAGCTGGAAAGACAATTTTTAGAATAAAGATTTGTGTATGTAGGAAGTAAAATCTGGAACAATATTCCTGTACTGAAATTTATTTCTTCACACATATATCTTTGTCTGTTCTTTCACTTTAAATTCTCTACAATGTTTAAAGATTTTTGCCGTGAAATTTTGAAGTTACAGTAACAGAACTGAAATTTTAATATGACACCCCTGGACTGGAGATACGTAAAAAGCACTATCTGAATTATCGTCGATGCCAGCGCCGCCTCGACTGGCTTCTGTGTCGGTGGCATGTAAAAAGCACCATCTGAATTGTGGCTGAAGCCAGTGCCGCCTCGACTGGCTTCCGTGCAGGTGGCACGTAAAATGCACCAATCCGACCGTGGTCGATGCCAGCCTCACCTGGCTCCAGTGCAGGTGGCACGTAAAAAGCACCCACTACACTCATGGAGTGGTTGGCGTTAGGAAGGGCATCCAGCTGTAGAAACATTGCCAGATAAGACCGGAGCCTGGTGCAGCCTTCTTGCTTCCCAGATCCCCGGTCGAACTGTCCAACCCATGCTAACATGGAGAACGGACGTTAAACGATGATAATGATGATGATTAAGAATCTTGTAATCAGGATCAAAATATACTTCATCACCAGACAATGACTGTCCACCTACAATGGAGTGTTGCATGCATCTGAGGCAGTGCTGCTTCACATACACAGACATCTGGGCTTCATAGAAAAAGTAAGCAACCTAACTGATTGGCATAAAGTAGCTTGTTAACACTCCAATCTCTGTTTCACAGATTTACTGTCTCTACATTCAGCCTTTTCTATCACTACTATAGTGATCTCTGTTCCTTGGTGGCGACTGATCTCTGAAGCAGTCCAAATTTACTTAACTCTCACGATCTTATCCCAATACTCTCCTTAACCACTCAAGCAGCATCATGATAGTGAAGTCTTCTTTCCAAGAGTGACTATATATTCTCCTTCCCATATTTTCTGCTCAGCCATCAACTTGAAACCAATCAAATGGAATATTCACCATCAATCACATCAATCTCACCAGCCTCAGATGGACTCCGAAGCTAAGAAATGTGGCTTTTTCTTCCAAATCATGTGATTAATAAGAAGAAACTTGTCCTGGTTTTGTTTTATGTTACAAAACAAAACATTTGATAAGTTTGTTCTGCCATAGCATCAAGTTTACTAACGCTTTGTGAGTGAAATATAAAACATGAAAACTACACAGCAGTCTATCATACATGTATGGGTGCATGCATGTATATATATGCATACATACATACATCTATGTAGAATATATTTATATATATATACATTCACATACACACCCACCCACACAAACACACACACACACACGCACATACATATACATACATACATACATACATATATATGTGTGTGTGTATGTGTAAAGGTGATGCTCTTGATAGAAATAACTACAGGGGTAGCAAGCATCTGGGATCAGGTGATAAAGGTCATGGAGAGGTTCATAGTCCAACTAATTAGGGAGAGAGTCTACTTAGATGAGATACAGTTTGGTTTTGTGCCAGGTAGAAGCATCATTGATGCTATATTCCTGGTAAGGCAACTGCAGGAGAAATACCTAGCCAAAGATAAACCCCTATACTTGGTTTTGACAGGGACCCCAATCCCTTATCTGGTGGGTGATGCAGAACTAGGGATAGATGAGTGGCTAATAAGAGCTGTACCAGCCCTGTACATGGATGTCATCAGTAAGGAAAGGGTCAGCAATGAGTATAGTGAAGAATTCCGGGTAGAAGTAGGGGTTCACCAAGGATCAGCCCCCTCTTATTCATCATGGTCCTCTAGACAATAACAGAGGAATTCAAGACAGGCTGCCCCTTGGAGCTCCTCTATGCTGATGACCTTGCACTTATAGTGGAATCACTACCAGAACTAGAGAAGAAATTTCTGGTGTGGAAGTAAGATTTAGAATCAAAGGGCCTTAGAGACAATGTTGAAAAACCCTAAGTTCTAGTAAGTAGGAAGGTGAACAAATAACAAACCCCTTCAGGTAGATGGCCCTGCTTGATCTGAAGAAAAGGTGTAGGTAGAAACTCTATAAGATGTATGCATAAGAGGTGTAGCATCATCAAAGGAAGGTTAACCAGAATGATAGCCCTAGTGTGCGAGATATGCACAGAGGCAATAAACACCACAGATACTCAGAAAACAGATTCCATCATATGTCAAGGGGAGAAACTAGAAATTGTTGATGGCTTCCACTATCTAGGTGACAAAGTCTGTAGTGAGGGTGGATGCTCAGAGAGCATTGCAACCAGAATAAGAATAGCCTGAGCAAAGTTCAGAAAGCTTCTACCTCTATTGGTGACAAAGGGCCTCTCGTTCAGAACAAAAGGTAGACTGTATGATGCATGTGTGTGAGCTGCCATGCTACACGGCAGTGAGATGTGGGCCGTGACTGCTGAAAACATGTATAGGCTTGAAAGAAATGAAGCTAGTATGATCTGATGGATGTGTAATGTCAGTGTGCACACACAATAGAATTTAAGCAACCTGAGAGAAATGTTGGACACAAGAAGCATCAGATGTGGTGTGCAAGAGAGATGACTGCGCTGGTATGGTCATGTGCTGTGTATGGATGAGATCTGTGTGAAGAAATGTTACTCCCTAACAGTGGAAGGATTCCATGGAAGAGGGAGACCCAGGAAGACATGGGATGAGGTGGTGAAGCATGACCTTCAAACGCTGGGCCTCACAGAGGTGATGACAAGATACTAAGACCTCTGAAGATACGGTGTGATTGAAAAGACCCAGGAAGTAAAGTGAGATAACAACTATAGCCTATACTAGTATTGCCATAACCAGCCTATTTAAAAAGTACCTTTGAATCACCTGGTAACACGCTGTGCTTAAGGAGACCTATTGAATCAAGTAAAATCAAAGATCAAAAATCAAATCACAATCAAAAATAGAAATTGTAGTTGCGGCCAATGGCAGTGCCACCTGACTGGCTCCTGTGCTGATAGCACATAAAAAGCCCCATCCAAACATGGCTGATGCCAATGTCACCTGACTGGCTCACATGCTGGTGGCACGTAAAATGTACCCACTGCACTCTTGGAGTGGTTGGCATTAGGAAGGGCATCCAGCTGTAGAAACATTGCCAGATCAGATTGGAGCCTGGTGCAGCCTCCTGGCTTGCCAGTCCCCAGTCAAACCGTCTAACCCAAGCCAGGTTGGAAAATGGACATTAAATGATGATGATGATGTTGGCGACATTTATATTTTATATATATATGCATATATATATATATATATACACACACATACATATATATATATTATATATATATATATATATATATATATATATATACACACACATATATATATATATATATAATATATATATATATATATATATATATATATATATATATATATACACACACATACATATATATATATATATATATATATATATATATATATAAACATTCACATATATATATTGCGTATGTTTATGTTCATGTGTGTAAATTGGGTGTGGGTAATAGATTAAAGCTTCATATTTATTCCATGCAGGTTATATCTCTTTCATTTGAGGCTGCAATCATTAGGTAAATAGAGATCGATAAAATAGCAATAGACAAGTACTGAGATTGATAGAACTGACTGGTTCGTGTTTATGACATGAAACCACTTTCAAAGAATTTTTTGCGTTATACAATATTATAGATATTATAAATGACATACTGTCATTAGTATAAAGTGCACAAGCTCTTTGTTTATGATGCTGAAATAGCTTATGCACTTTGATGACAAAGAGGACTCTGAATAAAGTGAGTTTTTAATTTATTTAGGAACATTTTGAATGTAGAAACTTTGAGTGCTAAATTTTGGCTCAAGCAATTTGAATATTTATTCTCAAATAAGGACCAATTTTGAAAATAGTTTTTGGTTCATTGACAAGGACTCAAATTTCTACAAGCATATTACAGTCAAGAATAAAATAGAATCATCTTTAAAGTACTTATAATCAAAAGCACAACTTTCAGTATTCTCTCTTCAAGACTGTTAAAATTTAAGGCCATGTTTTATGGAAATCAGATTCTTGTAGAAAATTGGTTAAGGAATGCAACTAGAGTGTTTTCAATTTTTTAAAGAAATTTATGAAGATGTAAATAGTAGGCTTTTTTTCAATACTAAAGATGAAGAGGATATATACATATATAAATTCCATATTCCTCATTTAAAATCCATACTCTTAGCTCGCATGGATTGGATGGATCAACAAGATCTGATAAGCCTAAGGACTGCACTGTGTGCCAGTGTTTGTTTTGGTATGGTTTCTACAGTTAGGTGCCTTTCCTAATGCCAATCCCTTTATAGCATGTATTGGGTGCTTTTTCATGCCCTTGCACCAGTGATGTCATCATGCAGTTTGCAAGACAATAAACCCCAAATGCTAGAAGGTGAGCAGTAGAGAGGGGGTAAAATACAGAAGAAAAGGCCTGGAGCAGAACAGCTTTCTTGCTTTAGAGGAGCTGCATGACTGTGATCAGGTAAGGAAAATAAAATCACAGAATTCCATCAATTATCAGTGTGTTTGCATAAATTGTATAAGTAAAATAACAAGCTAGCAAGACAGGAACATGATCTATCTAAACTGAAATTGATTATGAAGGTAAATTGTTGAATTGAAAACAAGCAAACAATTTGAGAATCAACTTCATAAATATTGGAAGAACATTAAATTTGAAATGCCCTTTAAAAATGCAGAGAAGTTTCGTTATATATGAGTCAATTTTAAAAGCTTTGTTTATCATCCATAAAATCTGCATTATGGTATTTTTTTATAATTTAATTGAACATTCTTCGATAATATGACAAGCTATTTCTTTTAGAAAGCTGGCATATTACTTGGCTTGAAAAATAACAGTTTTACCAAAGCTGTAACGTTTTATTTTTCTGTTTATTTTTTTTTTCCTGCAATTTGAATATTTTCAGAACTGAGAAATTATATCCAAGCATTTATCTTTGTATTTAAGAACATATAAATTTCTAAGAGGATCTAATAATTTTTTAAAAGATAAATGGTATTTCCTATGTGAAAGCTATTTTGAAATTGCATTTTCTTTCTTTTTTTTAATGAAGCAATAGCATTAAATTTCACTTCACTTGAATAATAGGACTGTGCAAGGAAAGAATAATATAACCTGTAGTGAGTAATTTTAATGGCTCTGCTAGAAACTGCAGTATGAATATATTAGTATTCATGGAGACAATGGTATATCACAAGTAATATGATAGTACAACTTTGGAATTTTGACACTCTTTAATCTTGGGTTTTTCCATATACATTACCAACCAAGATTTAGAGTCAAAACTAAAAATTTTTTTACCTAGCAGTCAAGTATATTACTCCTTACTCTTTTACTTGTTTCAGTAATTTGACAGTGCCCATGCTGGAGCACCGCCTTTAGTCGAGCAAATCGACCCCAGGACTTATTTTTTTGTAAGCCTAGTACTTATTCTATCGGTCTCTTTGTCAAACCGCTAAGTTACAGGGACATAAACACACCAGTATCGGTTGTCAAGTGATGTTGGGGGAACAAACACAGACACACAAACATATACACACAAATACATATATATATGCATGTATATATATATATATATATATATATATATATACGGGCTTCCTTCAGTTTCCGTCTACCAAATCCACTCACAAGGCTTTGGTCAGCCCAAGGCTATAGTAGAAGACACTTGTCCAAGGTACCATGCAGTGGGACTGAATCCAGAACCATGTGGTTCATAAGCAAGCTACTTACTACACAGCCACTCCTATGCCTATATATTCTAGATTTGTAATTAGTATTAATGGGTTTTTTAAGGATGTAACCATTTTGTGATAAAAGAATAAAAACTATGGAATAGTCCTTGAAATTTATTAAATAAAAAGTATGAATGGGCAAATAAGGAAGTAATGTTCTAGCACTGTTAGTTATTTATCATGATCAGGAGTCAGATGGCAGAGTGTCATATCAAATAGATTAAAAACTTGCGAGACTGGCCTGTACTTTAAGCCCAGTACTCAACACAGTGGAGATTATAGAACTAGTAAATAGTAAAGGCTATATAACCTAATATTAGCTGAAGAGGGATTTTGCAGCAAAACTGTTGATAGAAAATCAATATTGTATTGTGTAATAGTGTGTTTAGATAATTGGTTATAAACAATTTAGTGGGATTACTGATTTCTAGTATGTAACTGATATACTTAAGTAGCTAGTAGTAGGTGCAGGTAGCAACTGTTGCAATGACTCTGATATTTGAAGTAAAAGGTTTTTACATATAGTTAACAAGTGAAGGTATCTCTAGGATGTAAAAAAAATGGAAAGAATTGTGAAGAATTATCACTTCTGATAGTAAGCAAGTTTTCTTTCATCATACAAAAGGTTGGCCTTATCTATTATATAAAATCCATTCTGTCTGTGTGTGTGTCTTCTAGGATCTCGGGCATCCTCCATCCGATTGCACTCAAATTCGATATGTAGATACCAACGGTATCAGGGCGTGTAGAATTCTTGAAAATATTACAAAAATCGATTCCAGGTGAGAATGCGATCGATAAAGCCGTGGGAATGTGCATTTGTACGCACAAGTACATCAGTCAAAATCCATATTTTGCTGGTGTCTCAAGTTTAGGTTAAATCAGTGTTTAAAAGGGGAGGCCCTATGAGGCAGTCAGACAAGTTGTTTTGAGAAAATCCAGTTTAAATGTTTGACATCTCAGCACCGTCCATTGGACGGGGGAGGCATGTTTTGCTCGTAAAGTATCAGAAGCATAATATAATTTTCAGGTTTTTAATACATTTGCTTGATGTCTAACTTTCTACTAACATTTGTATTTCCAATCATTTTAATTTTTCTGTATAGATTTATTATTTATCAGTATGATTCTGATTTTAAGAGAATCCGTTTTAAGATTCTTATCTTCTACAGCAACTTTTACTTTCTCATTGCCATGTGTAACTTTAGTTATACATTTCTTTATATGAACTGAACTAATGCCTGTATGTGAAGGTGTGTGCAGATATAAAATTACCCTTATGCATTTCGAATACACCCCTTAACTATTATTGGGGAAGAAAAGTTTTCCTCAATAAGCTAAATATGACTAACATACAAGCAAATGACATTACTCTTAGAGTAATAGTAGAAAAATTTAATATGAGATAAAATGATACCTGTGCCTAAAATTTGGTAATTTTACAAAAACCAGACACTCCCTACACTTGGCTTAATTTAAGTCAATCTATAATAATCGTTTATACTATAAAGTCACAGTAACTATTTAATCGTATAATAAGCCCAATAATATTTTCGTATTATAATGTAAATGGAGAAAATATACCTGATAATAATCTAATATTTAATTGAAAATACTGGTAACAGCCATCACAGATTGATTTCTCAGTATCAGCCCATTATGTACTTTCATTATTTGAAACTTCTCTCATACCACATCATTAAATAAATGATTACTTTTATATATATAAATACTATTAAAAGAGTAGAAGCATAATCATTCAATTGACATTTTCTAATCTAAGATGTTTTTGTGTAGTTGTTTTCAAAATATTTGCTAATGGCTGACAATATTTTCAGTACTTCAGTGAATGCAACTGAAGCAGTATTAAATTAAAATAACCCTTTATGTATCATAATATATATACAGCATCAATAGGCCAGTTACTGTGGTATTTGTCCTAAGATAACATCTCTTATTGATGTACTGTGTTAAAAACACAATAAATATCAGAGGGTCTCTAAAAATTGCCTCAGGAGCAACCAACAAGAACACCAGAAGCATTTCAGCCTTTTTGGACATTTTCCAAGGCACATATTTGTAATCAGCCAAATGTTTGAATGAGAATTTGACTCCTTCCTCCAATTCAGAAAACAGTGAATAAAACAATCATCCAACCATATACAATTGAGACAATATAAAGCTAAAATAACTATCCCTGTATCATATTTAATGTATACACAGTGCAGATTGGCCAGTTACTATAATAGTCATCCTGCAAAAATATCATCCCCAATAAGTAGCTTGGACATTTTTTTATCTCCTGGTATATGTTCTATTTGAAACACAACACATACATAAGAGGTTTTATCTCAGACAAAAACCACAATAACTCGCCTGCCAATGGCTTATATATATAAAATATAACACATAAATGGCTATTTTAGTAGTAAAGTTTTCATTTCCTATTTTGATCTTCTGGAGAAGTATTTCTTATATGGATAATATTGTAGGCTGCTGTCCCAAGAGGCAAGACCATGGAAAATTCAAAAATTAATTGAAATATGTCTTGGTTACCATATTTTCTTTCCATCTGTCTATCTGCTTTTTGACCAGAAAATTCATTGGCAATTGTATGTTTAAGTTGTAATATTTCAGCGTATTATATCATTAAAAATTATCTCATCACACATTAAACAAAACCTGCTTAGATTGTGGCTTGCTGTTGGACAAGTCTATTTAGTTTCATCAAACTATCATTAATTTTTGTCCTTAAAAATCACTCTTCTCTATTTTAATATCAGCGATTAAATGATCTGAAACTGAAACTTGCAGTTCAACAAAGTTAATAACATGCTTTCAGAAACAACACAACTAATTTATCTGATAGTTAGTTTTCTAGCTTTGATGCTTTATCAAGTTTCAAATATCAGTGGGTGGTGAAGACAAATTAAATATTGGTTCAATCTCTGACTGAACTAAATGTGATAATATTTCCTCATAGCTAGACATGTTTTTCACAAAAGGCTAGAAATGAAAACATTGCTTGTAGGACAGTGGTGTTTGTTTACAACCATTACATGATGTCAAGACAATACACAGGCTTCTTCTAGTTTCCATTTAGCAAATCCACTCACAAGGCTTTGGTCAAGCCAAGACTATAGAAGGAGAACACTTTGGTCAGCCCAAGACTATAGTAGAAGAACACTTGCCCAATGTGCCACACAGTGGTTCATGTTTGGGATGTGACCTCCTTAACCACTCATCCATGAAATACAGCTTTAACAAGTAAAATCTGAAGCTTCTTATAAAAGTCCATATATAAGTATAGGGTGAAATATTTGTCTCAAAACTAAGAGTCTATTTCTACTACTGCTATTATTTGTAAATCCTATTATTTATGGAATTACATAATATTACAATTTTGATATTCCAAACATTAATATTTATATATTATTTAAAACTTGGTAACAGTCATATTTCAATATTTTCTTAGAATTTTCTCCTGACATTTACACTAATCATGTTATATGTTACCAAAGTGGATTACTAAGTTTTCATACTTTCCACTTTTTAAGTGTATTTGCCTTTATTATTACAATTTATTGCAGAAAATTTTAGCATTTGAATATTGAATATTTGAATATTGTAAATGTCCTGACATGACTATTTTTATCAGTAACTAATTAGGTAATCTTTGTTAAAACTTCAGCTTTCTAAAATTATTTTTTATTTTACAGAATATCATCAAGGATTTTAGATGTGTTTTGTTCTTCATCTAGTCTTTTTGAAAGCACAAACTCTTTCAGTTAAACATAACATTTGAAAGTTGAAATATTGTAGCTTTGCATTTCTTAGTGTTGTTATAATATGCACATATGTTTAGAAACTTACATTTAGAAAACATTTTTAAACTTTAGCATAATCAAAATTTTTTAGGTTTGAAAATTGGAAAGAATGACAACAGATCTAAGTAGATTTTTATATTTGGGTTTATCTTTCAGCTTTTCCTAGTCTCAGTCACTAAACTGGGGCCATGCTGGGGCACCATCTTGCATGGTCCAGTTGAAAATATTGACTACAGTGTTTATTTTAAGACTGGTTCCATATTCATTCTGTCTCTTACCAAACCACTGAATCATGGGGGAACATAAGCAAACCAACACCAATTATGAAGTGGTGGTGGGATACAAACTCATACACACACATAAATATATATATATATATATATACATATATGTTTGTGAGTGTGTGTGTGTGGGCGTATGCATATATGTATGTATATATATATATATATATATACATACATACACATATACAGGTATATACACATACAAACATATAGATAAAGATATACATATGTATACGCACAAACATACACGCACACACATACACACACACAGAGAGTGGGCTTCCCTGCATTTTTTGTCAACCAAATTCATTTGCAAATTTTGGGTCAGCCTGGGGCTCTACTAGAAGATAATTGCCCAAGTCTTCACACAGTGGAACTGAATCCAAAACCCCACAGTTTCAAAGAAAGCTTCTTAACCATACAGCCATACCTAGAGACAAATATATTTTCCATTGGTGATGAATGTCAGAATCTTAGTGTGGCGCAGGAGTAAATGGGGAAATTAGTAATCACATTTAATCCTTTAGCATTTAAACTGGCCACATCCAGCTCAAATAGTCAACCTCTTTTATATTCAAACTGGCCAGATCCTGCCTCTCACACCTAACTTACAACATCGTTTTGAAAGTATACAATCACATCATTGAAATCTCACTGCTACAAGATGATAAATGATTAGTTGAAGAGACTGCGAATAAATAAGCATTAGATTTCACATAGTAATAAAAAAAAAACGATAAACGTCACCCTTTTCAAGCCTAGCCAGACTCATGGGCCTGGTTTCCCGGTTTCTGTGACGTATGTATTCCCCCCAGCTGAACGGGATGCCAGTCCATCGGAGCATTACTCAAGAAACAGAAAGAGAGAGTAAGGGAAAGTTGTCGTGAAAGAGTAGAACAGGGGTCACCACCACCCCCTACCAGAGCCTTTTTAGGTGTTTTTGCTCAATAAACACACACAACGCCCGGTCTGGGAATCGAAACCATGATCCTCTGACTGCGAATCTACTGCCCTAATCAATGGGCCATTGCACCTCCACATTTGACAGAGTAATGCAAATACTAAAGGGTTAAATAGTGGATTTATGCCACAAACATGTTATGTAATCAAGCATTATGAAGTAAAAATTGACATTTCCAGCATTGCGGTTACTTTTCATAAATTTATTCAATTATAAGACAGGGCAGTGAAATTTGAACTTGTGACTATGATATTTGTAACATATTATATACTGTCTATCAACAAGACTTTTAACTCTGTGTGCCTGCAGCTAGACATATTGATGTGATTTCAACTTGATCAAATCATGTGGCTTTAGGAGATTCGTTTACTCAAACAACTTTATTGAGATATGTATCACCAAGGTAATAATTATTGTTGCTTATCTAGACAAGGAAAATATATAACATATGATATATAACATATATGATATAATATAATATATACATATATATATTGTATGTGTGTGTATGTGTATATAAAATTGTGTGTAAAATAGCATGCTAAAACTTAATTTATTTTTGAAAATTTATGAAATAAATTGGTATTGTGATACTTTGTTTTCATTGCTGTGCAGAGTTTGTGTTTCTGATGAAATATTACAAATTAAGATTCATTTTGTATAAGCAAAACAAGGAAGCTTGATATCTATATTAATTTGTTTTGCTATATTTGAGAAATTCTTTAATAGAGTATTATTATCAGCAAAGACGAGATGCAGAAAATTTATAGGTTTTGATAGAGATCATTGATATGTTAGAAATAGCTGTTGTTTAAATATTGACTCTCATGGGAGAATGATTAATGTATATAATCACAGAAACAAAACCTAATCTTTATCTATAATGCAAATGTATATCTCCCCTCTGACGTAAGCAATTATGTATAGAACATGGCACTTGCAAGATTATTCATTACTTTCTACACTACTATGGCATTATAACATTCTTCAATGATTGATATAAATTCCAGTTATGATTAGCTAATTCAAATAATCTATTTAATTGAAATGTCTTGAAGCTTTGAATTGTATTATATTTTTTAAAACAGTATTCATGTGTTTAAACACGAAACACTCAAAGTCCATTGAATAGTATATGAAAAGAGAGAGCCTGGTGTAGACCAAATTTGTACCTTAAAGCACTTAATCATTTATATATTTACTTTTCTGAATTACAAGTAGAAGAAATGCAGAAGATTTATTACCAATGCATAGCTTACAAGTTGTTAGTTGCTACATAGTTAACTCATTTATAACCTTAGTATGAACGTTATATACTTCGGAATTTAGTAGGAAATGTAAGTTCAATTATAGCCTACAACACTTATGTAATTTTTATATATACTATCAGTATCACCCGGCATTGCTCGGGTTTGTTTCGACCCTTTAGAATTGGAATTTTTGAAAAGTAAAAATTTTGCATTATGTAGCTTGTTATTCTCTTTAAGTGAACATTTTTCTGGTTGAAATACACCGAAAAATGGCGACATAGCAGTCAAAAAGTCAGGATTTTCATAGAAAAAAAGCACCTGTTTGATGTAAATAATTTTTGGTGTTAACATGGTCCAATTTTAATTTTTTTTCTACGGAAGGAAGAACTAGCCTTGTTCTATCATACTTTCAATTTTGGTCAACTTGTGCTGCAGGATCTTGGAGGAGATAGTGTTAGTTGAAGGTTACCAAACCTGCCATACACAGACAACTTCAGCTTTATATTTAGAGAGATATATTTTCTTAAATTTCATATTTTCATTTTCTTTCTCTCATATGTTTCATTTCTATTTCTTAATTGCTAAGTTAAATTTTTTTAATAGGTTGCTCTAGAGTTATTTAAAATTAGGGAAAAAAACAAAAACAAAATGAATTGTTCATTTAAAATATCTATCTACCCAATATTATTTTACTGTCTATTACTCTATTATCATACATTGTAGAATAACACAATATTTAGCTATTTCTGGTATACTTGACTGAGCCATATATTACTACAAACCACTTGTTGCAATATTCTTATGAAGTGTTAATGTATTACAATTTTCGTTAAAATATTTGCATCTAATTTATGTTTCTTTTTATTTCTAGAACTAATTTGTTTTAAATTTGTTTGTTTTCTATTATTTTTTCACCTTTAGTGTCTTACTCGTTAACGCTATTTCTTGCCAGTTCCTTGACTGTTATAGAAAATTATGAGCCCTATTGTCTAGATACAAGCAGTATTTTCTGATTCTGATGCTCGCAATTATTTATTCTTCAGATGCTTCTATTTTCAACATCATTGCAGATATTCCAGTCTGTTATACTATTTTGTTTTTCTTTGCTTGTAAGTATTTTTATTTCTTTATTCATTTTTCTTTTCTCTTAAAATCAATGTTCTTGTTGTGAAGGAATATCGAAGAAAGAAGTGATGTTGACTGGCATTTCTGAAAAAGTAGTAGACCTGTTCCCAATTTATTTGCAATATGTAATTTTCTTTTCTTCCTTCCATCATTAAACTATTTTCATTAAATACTTTGAGTTGTAAGCATGTTTATGTTTACCATGACAAGATCTGTTCAGGAAGTATACTTACACACACTTACTCAGACACAGATATAACATTGATATCAGCCTGTGTATACAGGTGTGATTATTTTATATTGTACTAGCAGTATCGCCCGGTGTTGCTCGGGTTTGTAAGGGAAATAACTATATAAGCATTTTAGAGAGTTACTTCCCTTATATAATAGCAAAAAAATGCATTAAAAATGGGAAAAAAGGATGGTAAATTTTTTTTAAATCGTAGACTCATCGTAGACGTGCGCTAATACCCAGAAGGGCTCGATATGAATCACGACTATAAGATACCCGCTTTTGGTTAAATTGCACCGCAAAATGTGGGAGTAGTTAGGAATCTAAATCGTAGGAGACAGACACTCACACAACTTCACTTTTATATATAAAGATGTGAGTGAGAAAGTGAATGAGAGTGTGTGTGTGTGTGTGTGCACGTGTGTGTTTGTGTGTGTCTACATGTATGTTCATACTTGGGTGCCTTATACTCGAGGTAATTTTACCAAAGATATCTAGAGTTTTCTCACTCATTAGTAATATCAATTATTCTTATATATATTAATAAGATCACTTCACCAAAGCCAAAATTTTAAGTGAAGGGATAGTCACATTCAATCTAGATTTTTTATAACTTGAAACTTCATTAGATTCAATTATGAGATTCAAATCATTGACATGGAAGTCCTGAATTTTGTGTAAATGCTTCAAGATTAGAATTAAGTATTTAAAGGATTATGTAAAGACCTTAATTTAATTTTCTGGTATATAGGCTGTATCAGTGAATCAAAGAAAACTGAGAAAGCAGTAATTATGTTAATTTCAGAAGAATTAGGTTTCACAATAAGATAACATGAGAATGAAGTGAAAGGCTGTTGCATATGAATTCCATAGAATCAAGAATAAAACATACAATAAAATTGAGTGTGAATATTTCATCATTGAGTATCATTTGACATAATCAGGTATGAGTAGCATTTTTCAAGACATGGGCCAGATAGTATGATTTCGGTGTGTGAACAGCTATGTTACATGGCAGTGAAACATGGGCTGTGACAGTCGAGAACAAGCATAGGCATGAGAAAAATGTAGCCAGCATGCTTTGCTATATGTACAATGTCAGTGTGCGTGTTTGACAGAGTGTAAGCATCTTGAGAGAAAAGTGGGCATAAGAGGCATCAGATGTGGTGAGCAAGAGAGATGAATGTGCTGGTATGGTCATGTGATGTGTCTGGATGAGGACAGCTGTGTAAAGAAGTACCAATCCCTAACTGTTGTGGGAACCTGTGGAAGAGGTAGCCTCAGGAATACATGGGACGTGATAGTGAAGCATGATCACCAAACTTTGGGATTCACAGAGGCAATGACTTGTGACCGAGACCTTTGGTGATATGCTGTGCATGAGAAGACCTGTCAAGTCAAGAGAAATTGCAGTCATAGCTGATTCTGGTGTCATGTAACTGGTACCAGTGAAAGTGGCACATAAAAAGCACATTTCAAGCATTGAGCCTCACGGATACAAAGTGGTTGATCTCCTTTCGAATGTTAGGCCTCACAGAGGCACTGATCGAGACGTTTGGTACTATGTTGTGCTTGAGAAGAAGACTCATCAAGCCAAGTAAGATTACAGTCATGGCAGATAGCAGTGTCACACAAATGGCACCTGTGTTGGTGGCACATAAAAACACCTTTTGTGTATTGGACCTCACAGAGGTAAGGACTAAAAAAATTTGGCATTATGCTGGGCTTCAAGGTAATGACTGAGTCCATTTGGCATTTTGCCATGCTTGAGAAGAAGACCCATCAAGCCAAATAAATGTGCAGTCGTGGCAGATACTGATGTCATCTAAATAGCCCCTATGCTAGTGCCATGTTAAAGCACCCATTACACTCATGGAGTGGTTGGCATTAGGAAGGGCATCTAACTATAGAAACCATGCCAAAACAACTGAAGTTTGGTGCAGCCTTCCAGTTTGCCAGCCCTGGTCAAACTGTCCAACCCATGCCAGTATGGACAATGGACATTAAATGATGATGATGATGATGATGTGCCACATGAGACATGGCTCATCATCACACAAGCAACACTACAAAAAGAAATTCTAAGATAATTTGTTGTTAGGTGTACTATTTACAAAGTCCTGCAATAAATTTCCCCATTTACTCCTGAGCCACAATAAGATTCTGGCATTCATCACCAATGGAAAATAAATTTGTCTCTAGGTATGGCTGTATGGTTAAGAAGCTTGCTTTGAAACTGTGGAGTTTGGGGTACAGTTCCACTGTGTGAAGAGTTGGGCAGTTGTCTTTTACTAGAGCCCCAGGCTGAACAAAAATTCACAAATGAATTTGGTTGACAAAAAATGCAAGGAAGCCCACTGTGTGTGTGTGTGTGTGTGTATTTGTGCATATATCTGTAATGTATATATGTATGTATATCTATATACTGGCTTGACTTGAGGGGTCCAAGTTTGAATTAGTGTTCTACAATTAGATGTTCTTCCTGTTGTAAACCCTTTTAATCTCTCTTTACAATGTGCAGAGGTGCAGTGCACTTATTGTAAAACTTGCTTACATACAGTTTTATATTTATACTAGCAGTATTGCCCGGCGTTGATCGGATTTGTAAGGGAAATAACTATATAAGCATTTTTAGAGAGTTACTTCCCTTATAGATGCCAATTCGGGCTTTCTTAGCCATTTCTGTTTTGGTGTCTTCAAGCCATGAAGTCGTTGTTCTAAAAGAACGCTGGTCTCCTTGACAACGCTTTACGACTCCCTTACACTCCCTTCCTTACACTCCCTTCCCCACAGCTTCACGAGGGAGGGAAGAAAGGGGAGAAGCAAACAGGTGCAGGTGTGACCATGGACGCCAACTCCACCGCCATCGACACACGAAAAATTATGCATTAAAATGGAATAAAAAATTATGTTAAATTATTTTTAAAATCATAGACTCATCGTAGACGCTCGCTAATACTCAGACGGGCTCGATATGAATCACGACTATAAGATACCCGAATTTGGTTTAACTGCACCGCAAAATGTGGGAGTAGTTAGGAATCTAAATCGAAGGGGACAGATACTCACACAACTACAGTTTCATATATATAGATTATAATTATGCAAGAAACGTTAATTGCTGAGAAAAGTACTTAGCTTTTGTCATAACTCTATACAAGTATACTTCTAGTGGAATATATTCATGGTGCCATTTTAAGCACCAGCAGGAAATATTTAACATTCTTGATAAAAGAATTCTCATTTATTCATTCAACTACTGAAGTCAGAAAAATAACATTCATTGTAGATTAATTCTGATCAATGAATATCTAAGCTTAAAACATAGTTATATATTTCATTTATTTGTTCTATTTGTAAAATAAGTAGTTTATCTGCATTTCGTTTTTATACTCATATTCAAAAAAATGTGTATTTGAATAATAGAACTGCTTGAAATTTTCAAATGTGAAAGATATAGATTGAGTCTAAGAGGTCTGATGGCCACATATAGAAGCCATTCATTTAAAAGCCATTGGTTTTCCTTCTCCTAAACAATATCAGAAAACACATGCATATTCAGAATAATATATCATTGCAACCAATAAACACTTAAAGGAAGAATACTTGTTAGAGAAAAGAACTATTTGGGAAGATACTACATAAGTGTCTAAAGAGATAAGGAATATAATAAATACTTAACCCTTTCGTTACCAACCTGGCTGAAACCGGCTCTGGCTCTGTTGTACAAATGTCTTGTTTTCTTAAATCTTCCACCAAACCTTAGTCGCAATTTATGTTCCTAACACTAGCTGAATGATAACTAAGTTATTTTACTAAATTCTTTGTTATATTTAAAGTAATTGAAAGAAACACAGAGCATCTCAAAATAAATACAGTAATGAAAGGGTTAAATACTGATTTCAAATTTTGGTACAAGGCCAGCAGTTTTGGGTGAGGGGTTAAGTTGATTGCATCAACCCCTGTACTTAACTCTTACTTATTCTATTAACTCCAAAAGTATGAAAGGCAAAGTCAACCTTGGCAGAATTTTAGCTCAAAACATGAAGACAGACAAAATGCCGCTAAGCATTCTACCTGGTGTGCTAACAATTCTGCCAGGTTACTGCCTTAATAAATACTTAAATATTAATTGTTGTTTTAAAAATTCTTCATTTTTTATCTATTACTTGTTTCAGTCATTAGACTGTGGCCATGCTGGGGCACTGCTTTGAAGGTGTTTTAGTCTATAAATTGACACCAGTACATGCTTTTAAAGTCTGGTACTTGTTCAGATGATCTTTTGCCAAACCACTAAATTACAGGTATAGGAACATAAACAAACTAACACCAATTGTCAAGTGGTTATGGGGATACAAACACAAATGCAAATACACACATAAACACACACACACACATACACATACACACACACACATACACACACATACACACACACACACACACACACACACACACACACACACATATGTATATATAGTCCATAGATGAGATCTAGTAATTCTCCACATAGAAGACATTTAGTGCTCTAATGATTCAATCTTAGACTCCAATGTCTTTACAGGGGATCATTCCACAAAGCACAGAAATGGTATAAGAGGGATCGAGTTGAGTGGGTATAGAGGCAATTATGCAAATAAGCAAAATAGATACATTAAATATATTAAATAAATTAAATATAATTGTTTGGATATGAAATACAAAATATGTATTTAGGTATACATGCAAAATGAGAGAAAGCAAAAGGCAGAGACTTTCAGATGATGAATTTTTAAGTATAAATATATAGATATTACGGAGATGTAATTGCATAGCGAGTGATTTGATCTAAGATCGTGTGCCATTTAAGAAACACACAAAAGCCATTAGATTCACTTCAATATTTATTTAATTTGTCAAAATATTTTCGTCGCTTTGATGCAGCATGAATTTTTGTCAGTGAACAGGGCATGGATCCAAAGCAACGAAAATATTTTGACAAATTAAATTTAAATGTTGACGTGAATCTAACGGTTTTTGTGTGTTTCTTAAATGCTGCAATATATAGATATTTATATTAATAGGTCCAAGACAGAGTACAAGCGACAGAGGAAATTAAAGGGGTGGAAGAAAGGTGTTATAAGTCCAACAGGCATTTCTAGGGGCTTAGAGATCCATTGTAAAATTGGTGGTTGTAGTTCATCACAATACGCGGCCATATGGATGCAATTAATATTGGATATGATGAGCGTTTATCAGAGTAGAGAAGATCTTATCTTTCAGATCTTTTTCAGAGAAGTTCAAAGATGGAATGTTAATTGTTCAAAGATGCATCCATACGGTCACATATTGCACTGAACTACACCTACCAGCATTACTATAGATCTCAGAGCCCCCAGAAACGCATGTTGGATTTTTAACACCTATCTTCCACCCCTTTAACTTACGCTGTCGTTTTTGCTGTATAAGTTGGACCTATTAATATAAATATCTATATATTTATACATAAAAGTTCATCATTTGAAAGTCTCCAACTTTTGCTTTCTCTTCTCCTTTTGCATATATACATACATGCATATATATATATATATATATATATATATATATATTGTATTTCATACCCAGTGGAGGTGCAATGGCCTTGTGAGTAGGGCAGTGGACTCATGGTCGGAGGATCACAGTTTCGATTCCCAGACCAGGCGTTGTGTGTGTTTATTGTGTGAAAACACCTAAAAAGCTCCACAAGGCTCCAGCAGGGGGTGGTGGCAACCCCTGTTGTACTCTTTCACCACAACTTTCTCTCACTCTCTTCTTGTTTCTTGAGTAACGCTGCGATAGACTGGTGTCCCGTCCAGCTGTGGGGAGCACATACGCCACAGAAACCAGGAAACTGGGCCCATGAGCCTCGCTAGGCTTAAGAAGAGTGACGTTTATCATTTTTATTTCATACCCAAACTTTTATATTTAATGTATTTACTATATCTAATTTCTTTATCTGTATAACTGCCTCTCTCTCTCTCTTACTCTCTCTCTCTCTCTCTCTCTATATATATATATATAATGGGCTCCAACTCAGCTTCCATCTACCAAATCGACTCACAAGGCATTGGTTGGACAGGGACTTTTGAAGAAGACACTTGCCCAAGGTTCTATGCTGTGAAACTTAACTCAAAACCTCATTGCTGCAAAGCAAGCTTTTTAGTCCCATAGCCATGCTGGTCTTTGCTTGAGAAATATTGAAGGCTTATATCAAATGAAAGCCTATTTAGTAGATAAGGCATCACAAATCAGGAATCAATTTTTTAAAGATGTACAATACATACCAAATCTATTGTTGATGGAAATAACTCTTGAGCCCCCAAGTTATGCAGTCAAGAAAAGGTCATCTAATTATCAGATTACGTGGGAATATTCTATCAATGTAAAGTTTCTTATTTTCATAGTATCCTGAAAACAAAGGTTAAGAGATATTTACATTGCAATTCATATCGTGATTGAAAATTAGACATGAAAAGAATGACTGAATAGTAATTTAGCAACATGATAAATGAAATCAATAAACAGACCGAAAGAACAGACAGTTGTTATTTTTCATGATGTTGTCTTGTTGAATTTTTCTTTTTACCAGTTATTGCTAACCATTAAATTATATTTTTAAACATTTTACAAAAAAAAAAAAGTAATATATCTTACACAGTATCAAGGAGCAACAAAATTGCTTGTTATAACAAGGTGCTATGAACAAAATTGATATTAGATAGAATATCAAAAGTTTAGAACATCTTCAATCTTGAATGTCTACTTATTGTCAATATTTACTAAAAATCATTAGTAATTCAATTATCAGATTGAATGAAAAAAGATTTGTCAAATCTTTTCCTTAATTATATACTTAAAATGAACTGTGATAAGAATAGAAGATCATAATCAAGAAAGAAATTCATTAAAATTTACTGATTACATGTCTGGTGACAGTCAAAAAATGTCATTACAGACACATACATTATATCCTATTGTAATAATTTGATAGTCTTAAGTTCTCGAATTTTAGAACCAGTTTCGATATTCATTCTTTATTGATTAATATCATTGGAAATGATTTACTCTAATATCACCAATTCGGCTATTTTTCTTGTTAGGAAAGAATATTGTAGTTCAACTGAAAAATCTAAATACAAAACTTAGGGATTTTAGTAACAAAGAAGGTTTAACAGCTTAGAGATCTATCATCCTAAGCATACAGGTTAGTCATATTCTGGAATTATTTAAGTCATAATTATTTTACATCCATTTTCCATGCTTATTGGATTGGATAGGTCTTTTCCTAGTCAGCACGTCACTATTTCATTATGTCATCATCACATTCATATGGTTTAGCCTCTTAAGATCAACCTTCACCTTTTCTTTTCATTGACATGAGGCATTTTGGTGTAGTTGATTTGATGCTGACTTATTTGACATCAGTTGTTTCAATGCTTCCCCTACCTCTCAACATGTATAAGCATATCTCTTTATGTAAATAAGGGGAAATGAAGTGTTTACGTCAATTGTATTCCATCAGGAAATTGCAATGCATCTTTCCCTCTCGCCCTTCCCATCTATATGACCATACTTGTATGCATGCCTGCATTTGCCTCTGGCACCAAAATAGGTTTTATGTCCAGTCAGTCAATCTAAATCACTAATGTCCGAAGAGCTGCAACCAAACGTGCCATTCCATCTTCCCACATCTTCCTCATCTGCTAGTTCCTTATGCTTGTATTGCAGGATATACTTACCAAATTGTCCTCCTCTATGAGCACCACATATCCATACTAATTTAATCCCTTACTCTTGCATACATCATCTTCTATTCCCAGTCAATCTCTCAAATCATTTATGCTCCATCATTCAAGGACACTAAATCTAAACATCCGGTGCTAACTGCATTCTTCCAGTTTTTCCATATCTTCTACATTCAATAGTGGCCATGCATCATTGCATTTCATATTCGTACATGCATCATACAATCAACAGAACTGTCCGAAGCTTTTAGCACTCCAGCTTCTAAGCTTTGCCAACACTTATATACGAATGATAGGATCACAGGAAAAAGAAATCACAGAATTTGTGTGTTGCTTGATAGGGGAACTACAAGACTGTAACAGAGTTTCTTCAAGGTGTTAGCTAGTGTAAGTCATCACCATGCCCTTGAGTATAATATGCAGGGAATTTTTAGGGAGCTGTACTTCTGAAAAACCTAAACCTTGTGTATAATACGCACCTCTTCTCTAACTTGAGTTGTGCATAATTAAGCCAGCAGCACCTAGTCAAACAAATGTGTAATACAATAATGGTGATGTTCTTAACTGTTATACAGGAATGTAAATGTTTGCAAATTGTGTTTGTTACATGTTATTCTGTGTTCTGAATACTTTTATTTTAATAAATGTTGCTTATTGCAAGTTATAGATGATCCCTTTATGACTTCATTGCTATCAGGCTTAAGGTATTTTCGTGCCCTACATCACAAAATGCGTCTGAACAAGCATTGCCGGTTAGCAAATAGAGACTCGGAAATTGTTTAGAAAATATTTTTCATTTTTAACCTCGTATATGGTACACAGTAAGGATTTTGACCTTTAAATTTTGGGAAAAAAATGCGGATTATACTCGAGGATTTACGATACATGTAATGCATCAATAATATGTAAAGTGATTTTAATCTGTACATGTCCTCTATTGTCAATAAATGACTTGATTTAAAACTTTTGCTTCATTGTCATATTCTGCTTAAGAAATTAAATAAAAAATTATTTTTCCACATGTGTAATAACATCATATGTAATAAATTCAGTACAATCTAATACTGTCAGTTAATAACTGATTTAAAATAGCTTTTGTTTTATTATTTTAATTGTATTTAAATACAATGAAACTTTTATTCTTAGCTAAACTTATAACAATTTTTTTCTTGACACTTAGAGAAGTCATTAAGTAAATCATCATGTTAGCTATACTAAAATTTAATTCTTTCACTTTAACAAAAACGCAATCTTTTGGTGGTTTGTACAGAATGTGTGTCTTTGAAATGTTAGATACTTTCAGTCATTGTTTTTAGTTAAGCAGAACATGAAAAATTTTGGTAAGAATATATACACACACACACAAACACGCACATATATATACATTTACATATACATATATATACATATACATATATATATATACATATACATGTATATATATATATATATATATATATATATATATATATATATATATCAAAAGGATGTGTTATAATACTTATTCCACAGCCATACCAACAGTCCAATAATACTATTCTACATATGTATGTATATATGTATATACATATATATGTATATATTCTTTTACTCTTTTACTTGTTTCAGTCATTTGAGTGTGGCCATGCTGGAGCACTGCCTTTAGTCAAACAACTCAACCCCAGGACTATTTCTTTGTAAGCCTAGTACTTATTCTAATGTTCACTTTTGCCAAAACACAGACACACAAACATATAAACATACACATACACTCACACACACACATGTATGTATATATATATATATATACATATACGACGGGCTTCTTTTAGTTTCCATCTACCAAATCCACACACGGATTTGGTTGGCCAGAGGCTTGCCCAAGGTGCCAGGCAGTGAGACTGAACCCAGAACCATGTGGCTGGTAAGCAAGCTATATAAATCACACAAGACAATTACAATGAATATAGAGATTAATACATCTGCATATTTTTTCATTTTTACCATCAATTACACAACATATTTGATTTAAATGTGTTCAGTGCACACTTCTGCTGAATAAAGATCTTGAAATTGCATTTGCACCCAGATGCAGTCATTTGGTTATTAGTCAGTGCAATTTGTTATTCAGCAACTGATATAGTCTGAAGCAAAGGACACGTAGGTTTAGGCAACATTATATTTGGTTGGTGACTATAGTTTTTGAGTACAAAGAAAGTAAGAGGAAGATTAGAGACCTGATACAACTATACAAACTGCCATCAAGCTAACTCTACATTGACCCTAAGATTGGATCTCAGATCAAGAATACTAGACCTTAAATTAAATCAGATTATATATTTTTAACCATTAGCCTTAGGTGGGTTAGGAATTAATGAGTTTCAGATATCATCATCATCATCATCATCGTTTAACGTCCGCTTTCCATGCTAGCATGGGTTGGACGGTTCAACTGGGGTCTGGCAAGCCCGAAGGCTGCACCAGGCCAGTCAGATCTGGCAGTGTTTCTACAGCTGGATGCCCTTCCTAACGCCAACAACTCCGAGAGTGTAGTGGGTGATTTTATGTGCCACCGACACAGGTGCCAGACGAGGCTGGCGGACGGCCACGCTCGGATGGTGTTTGTTACGTGCCCTCAGCACGGAGGCCAGTCGTTGCGGTACTGGCTACGGTCACGTTCGGATGGTTTTCTTATGTGCCACCGGCACTGGTACCACAAGGATACAAATTCCATTGATGTTCATCTATTTTGATTTGGTTCGATTTGATTTGATTTGATTTGATTCGATTCTCACTTGCCTCAACAGGTCTTCACAAGTGTCACAAGAAGGAAGGTATGCACAGGTGGACTGACTACATCCCAGGTAGGGGCCACGGATTATGGCTTCACTAGTCTTGCCGGGTCTTCTCACGCACAGCATACTTCCATAGGTCTCGGTCTCTAGTCATTTTCATGGTAAGACCTAACATCCGAAGGTCGTGCTTCACCACCTCGTCCCAGGTTTTCCTGGGTCTACCTCTTCCATGGGTTCCCTCAACTGCTAGGGATTGGCACTTTCTCACACACCTATCTTCATCCATTCTCGCCACATGACCATACCAGCGCAATCGTCTCTCTTGCACACCATACAATTACTGGTCACTAATACAAAAACAATTTAAATGCATGACATATGTAGAACTTAGTTGTGAGGCCAATCTGAATCTTTCGTAATATAAATTAAGTTTTAATGTACATGTAGTTTCATTGTGTAGCAAGAACTTTCATATATATTGGTTTACAAATGGAGAATACTAATTACTACATGGTATCGGCAAGTTAGACATTACATTGACATTTACCATGTAAACTCAAGCATCTCCTATTCAAGGGGTGCTTACTTAATTAAAAATCCTTTCTGCTGAAGTATTTAAATGCATCCCTGTAAAGGTGTGGGAATCTTAGGGCTTTCTTGCCTACTATTAAGCAAGTGATATTTAGACGTGAAAATACAGAAGATTTTTTCTATGCATAAATTGCATCTTTTCCCTTGATTCACCTAATATATACTTAAACCTAATTTAAGGTCTAGTATTCTTGATTCGAAATCTAAACTAGGGCCATTATACAGTCAACTTGAGAGCATTTTGTCTGGTTGTATCTCTCTCTCTCTCTCAAATCACACCCAACCATCCTTAAAATGGAGGGATATATCAGGTCGTGTATCCTGAAAAAAAAACCGGAATGGTCTTGACTAGAATATTTTCAATCATAGGTCTACTCATTCTGGCCTCAGTGACACCAGAAAACTTTTCCATTATTTCAAATGAAACTTTTCTACTTGAAAGACAGTACAAACATTTCAAAGTGAGATTAATATAAAAAGATTTATTTAATAAAATATACACCATCATAAAATATTATAATATAATTTCATTTGTAATGTCATGAATGTGAACTTGCCTAGGCTAATTATTTATAGATTTCTTCAAATTAATGCTGATGAATCGAACAAAATCTTTGAAGTCTGTCCAATAATTATAACAATCTATGAACTAACCACAAGTGACATAGGACACTGGCGTCTTCTTTGTTCAACATCTACTTGATCGTTGATTCTGATTGTGCTTGTCTAGATATTACAAAAAAAAAACTCTGCTTAAAGAATAAGTAGTTTTTTTCCTTAAGTTATTAAGTTCTATGCTGTTCATAAATTCTGTTTGTGCAATGATTTTAGTTAGCGTATATGATATTTCATCAATGCGGAATTCAATGAACTAATAATTACTAATTAGTGTGGCTTCCTAAGATTAGGTTTCCGTTATACTTCAATAATAATAAAAGCAATTTTCTGTCTGTCCGTCTGGGACCCCTGTATCACAGTCTACATTTGCTCTACATAAACATATACCTTTTTGGAATCAGGATGATTCCAGGATTGAAAATCTGCCCTTGATTTGGTTTTTGAATCTCCAGCATTGGGATCTGATTTAAAAGCATTTGGGTTGCTATTTCTAGCAGGTAAAGCTAGGCTGATTCATGCCATCTTGGTTCACATTTGTCAGATGATGTCAGAGATCAAGGGGGAGACAAACAACATTTGCTTCATTAATTTTACAATGAGATAAGAGCTTTAGGACAATTTGGCCAACAGTTGAAATTCAACTTGGGACTGGAACAATATAATGATTGCATAACAAAATTAATTTTCATCCGTCTTTGACGTCTGATCAAACACCCCCAATGCTTATCGTCATGCTGTTTAACACTCTTTAGTTTCGAGTCACAGGCACAATTAACCCTCTGCAGGTGCTAGCTTAAAGGACTGTATGGAGTGTGGCTTTTAAGCTAGTTATTCATAGTTAAAACACAGTACATTCAGCTGTACTTGTTAAGATATACTATGCTTTTGCTAAATATTTTAGATGCCTATGTAGTTGCAAGCAGAAGCAAACACTTCCAAGGGCTCCGCTGCCACCCCTTAACCCAGCAAAACATCGAAGATGGGACAGTTGGACAGAGAAGAGTCTGCATCAGCAACCAACTGATAAACCAGAGCAGCTTGAAAAGGAATACTGTACTTATGTACACAATGTGACACCAGGTTCAGGAATCGACCCTATGATCATAAACTGAAAATCCTAAATCAGTAGTTCACCATATTTATAACATTATTGCAAGCATGTTCACAGTTTACCTCTAAGTACCCACATTTTGGCTCATCACCATTGTTTTCTGCAAGCGGTCACATGACCATACTCATTTATGCTGCCTGCATGCTTAAAGTCATCCACTCTGACCACTTGCTTGACCAGAAAACTGTGGTCCTTTTTGAGCCTACCAATAGCCATTTAAGGATGCCTCTTCCTGCTATTTTCTTCGGGGAGGTGATTTGTCACAATGGAGTTTGGATCTTCGACATACAGCAAGTTTTATTCCACTATGCAATCTCAGAGAGGAGATAATTGTCAGGAAAGATTTTTGTTACCATGCTCTGTGTTTTCCCTGTGCACATCATCATCTTCAAGCTGCAAGAGGAACCGATGTATTTTTATTAACAGAATTATTCATGTTGAATCAGTTTGCTATATCTTCTATTAGCGGTGAAATAAATGTGGCAGTGAATTTTAACTTGGGTCTTTGCATTCCTTGATGCTCTTTATTATGATCCGTTTGAAACCAGAAGATTATACTAACAGTGCCTCAGCCACATTTTCCTTTTTCACTTTGCTAAAACTGATGACCGGACTCCAAACTTTTTGCAGTAACACCATCTTGACCCTGAAGTAATGCAGCTATGTCAGTTATGCCTATGGGAAGCTTTTATATTTTTTAGCAGCAAACCTGGTTACATTCATGAATTACTGTCATCATCGTACATGCTGTAAGAAATTTTTCCAGTTGAAAAGCTCCTTGTGAAAACTGTTCCAACACTTTTCATCTTCCAACCTTGTTCGTGTGAGAACATTTTCACATGCAAATACCACCTTTTCCTACTCCGCCCGTGTTTGGATAGCATCGTTTTCATTTGCCTTTTGCTAGAAATGGCATTAAATCTGCTACTCAGATTTGCTGAGTTACATACATACCAATTTTTATTCCTGTGCAATTCATTCCTGGTAACTAATACAGTATGGCATAATCTCCAGTTCCATCCATTGCTTTCAACATCTCTGACATTCTTACCACTACTGTCGATCTTTCATGCCTATACAGCATCATCAACTTACAAGAAATAGCAGTCATCTGCTCATCAATATTTCTCATCTAAGTACACAGCTGTTTTTTATGTTTTCTTTTGTGTAGCATTTCTTCACTTTGATCCACTCCCATGCCAATTTCTGCTTTTTTATATGTTGCTTGCCTGCCATTTTTCAATTTGGCTACTTTTGGTTACAACTGCTATTGTGAAATTTTGCCTCTGCATGAAAAGTCATATTCCTGTTTCTTACGGTCAGAGAATGGAGAAACTTGTACTTTTTTTTCAACTGCATGGCATCTTTTCATCCTGCATTCTTAGTAAGTCTTCTTCAGCTCTGTTTGTCAGAGATTACAATCATTAAAAATCTCTACCTCGGATTCGGCAGTTTGCTGCCCTTTTCTCAAGACATTTGTCTTGAGGCAATGTTTTCTCTATGGTTCTTCAGCTTCACATCCACATTTAATTCGACACCCTGTCTTGGCTGCTATGACTACTGACACCTTTTGGGATCTTCATTTGTCATATTCACACAGCATCGTCTCCTTTTGCACCATCTTGATTTGACAAATGCTCAGCCATTGCTATTTTATATTATAGAATTTTCCTCACCATTGAAGTCGGAAGATTATTTTTCTCTATCTGTCACAATTTTTATTTCAACCTACTTACCTGTGGGAGCTTCAGATCCCAGTTTTAACGCCATTCCAACATCCTTTTTCGCAGCAGCCATGGCGACCAGTGGATTTCAACATGCTTCTTCGTTTGTTTATTACTCACCATGTTTCTATCACTACGTTTTGATGTGCTTTCCTAATCTTTACTGTTGCTAGAAATAACAGCCATTTTTTTCCACAACATTTGACAAGAAAATATTTTGGTAAATCTTGATCCTTTCACCGGCACGATTTTCACTAAGAAAAGAAAACTCGGATTTTTAGCATGGAATCAAGTACCCTGACTGCCTAATATGCTGAAACCCCTTATTTTTGGCGCCGAAATGAGTTTCATTTTTGTGTGGGGAGAGAGAGAGGAGAGAAAGTGAGTGAGTGGGCAACGAAGTTTACCTAAACTTTGAATGGTGTAACAATATATCATAATTATATATATCATAATATATCATCATCATCTTCATCATCATCATCATTATCATCATTTAACGTCTGCTTTCCATGCTGGCATGGGCTGGACGGTTTGACTGAGGATATATTGTTACAGCATTCAAAATTTAGGTAAACTTCCTCACCCACTCTCTCTTTCTCTCTCTCACCCCACACAAAATGAAACTCATTTCGGTGCCAAAACTTGCAAAGAGAATGCTTTAGTTTTTCAAATCTATTCTGCAATCTGTGATTAATATATATATATTATATCCAGTGATTTTAAGAGGTAGGATGTTTCACACATGCATGCAAAAACTTTAACATGTTCTTTTTTTAAGGATTTATCGTTCATTATTTCTCCACTAACTTCTATAACCTCTGCAGTTTCACTTATTCATTTCAAATTTCTTCGAATTTTCAATCTAATGTAATCCATGCTCTCTCGAAGACGTATTTCTGCAAAACGTTAGCTAAAATTGTGGGTAAAGAAAGAAATGGCAAAACATATTTGAAAATGGGGGTGAGGGTGAATTTTGCAAGGGTTCTACCCCACCCCATCCTGTTTTCCGGACCCAGGAAAGGGTTTTGTAGCATATTAGGTCACCAGAATTCATTCAACAGAAAAAATTTCCAATGATTCTGGGATAGGGCCGTTTCTTCCCCTACTCCTTTTTCCAAACAAAAATAAGGGGTTTGCAGCATATTAGAAGGTCAGGGTATTTGATTCTATGCAAAAAATCCAATTTTTTTTTCTTAGTGAAAAACGTGCGGATGAAACGATCAAATAATACCAATATTGTTTTCTTTACAGCTTACATACATACATCCTATGCTTACCACTGACATTACCATCTTATGTAATTTCTAAAGATTCTCATTTCGAACTCTCTGAACTGTTCTTAATGACTTTCAGCCATTTATATTAACTTTTGGCTATTTTCATAGCATTTTATGTATTATACATTTTATTGGACACCTTTTTGCTCATGATTTTTTCCTCTTTTTGATTGCATGTTCTTTATGTAAATTTTTGTTCTTACCATTTGTTGCATATATTTTCCCTTGCTACAGTTTTCTTGTTGTTTTTGCATCTTTCCCTTGTGGTAAATATTCATGGTCAGTGGGTAGTTGTAGAAAACATTTTCACCAAGTAAACATGTTGGCTCATCATCATTGTTTTCTGCAAGTGGTCACATGACCATACCCGTTTGTACCGATTGAATGTTTTAAGCCATCCAGTCAGACCACTTGCCCAACTCGAAAAATGTGGTCCTGTTTGAGCTTACCCATAGCTATTTAAGGAAGCCTTTTCCCTCTATTTTCGTCAGGGAGGTGAGTCATCACAATGGAGTCCAGAACTTCAACATTGAGCAAGTTTTATTCTGCTATGCATTCTCTCAGGAGAAATTTTTGTTACCATGCTCTGTGTTTTTCCCATGCATATCATCGTCTTCATGCTGCAAGAGAAACCAGTGTATTTTTATTAACAGAATCATTCATGCTGAATCAGTTTGCTGTATCTTCTATTAGCAGCGAAATAAATGTGGCTGTGAACTTTAACTTGTCATCGTATTCCTTGATGCTCTTTATCGGGACTCGTTTGAAACTAGAAGATTATAATGTTACCAAGGCTTTAGCCACATTTATCTTTTGCACCCAGCTAAAACATCTTACTATGTATTCTTTGACCGATAAATTTCTTCTGTTGCATCTTCTCTATAAGAAGAAATAGTTCAAGATTGCTTACTTTTCGATTATTGTTCAAATCCTATCGAGGTCAACTTTACCATTTATGCTTTTGAATTCAATAAAACAAAGTACTAGTCAAGTATTGGGGTCGTTTTAATAGGCTACAACTTCTATCCATCCTAAGGCTTTATAACAATATTAGAAAGTAATAAAAAATGAATGAGGAAAGCGGTATGTCTGGTGTTTGCAAAAGGGTCACAAAAAATGGCAGTTTTAGTAAGGAAAATGGCATTTTTTTTTTAATATCATAAACATGTTAAGGCGGTGAGCTGATAGAAATGTTAGTACGCTGGGCAAAATGCTTAGTGTTATTTCGTCTGTCTTTACATTCTGAGTTCAAATTCTGCCAAGGTCGACTTTGCCTTTCATCCTTTCAGAGTTGATAAATTAAGTACCAGATGCATACTGGGGTCGATCTAATCGACTGGTTCCCTTCCCCAAAATTTTGGACACTGTGCCTAGAGTAGAAAAGAATATCAGAAGCATGTTGTGAAACCTAGAATCAAACCACAAATATTCATTTAGTTGCCAGGTCTGTACTATACGTAGATCATGTTTTTGTCACACAGTTTTTTCTGATTATCAACCAACCAGCTAGCAGCGATATCATTCCCTATCATGAACAACATATACAATGATGCTGAATTTCTCACTCTATTTTTTTTTTAGTACTTAAGCAAATGCGTGTCAATGAGAACTGTTGAGGTTTGAGACTCACCAAAGAATACATATACTCACCCCACCCCCACACAGTTCAAATCCAAAAATAGTGAACCGACATTCCAGCTCGATAGAATATTCGCTTTTAGCTGTTACTATCATTTGAATCAGGAAGAGCATTCTGTTCCATGAGATGGCTAGCACAAGTAGCATATAATAGTGATGTCCACAGTCCACTTAGTCTACCAGCTAAACATTACAGTCCAATTAGCTATGCTGGTGTTATACAACTAACAGCAGGAAAACTACAATGTTATTTTCCTACAACTGAATGTCGACGACCTACAATTCTCTACTCAACTACTACCGCTTTCATGGAGACCACACAGTCAAACTTTGCAGCCCAGCTTGTGGCCAGCGACTCAAACAAAAAAATACACCTTTACACACACATGACTTCACAAAATAGACACAAGAACTCTTTCTTTGCATGTCCCTGTGCTCTTTACTCTTTGCATAATTAATCTTGTGGGTTTACATTTCACTGTTCCGTTAAGAAAATAGTTGCAACTCTGCAGACTTCATTTGTTATCATGTTAGAATGCTTCATAATCTTGCAAAAGAGTCGTGTTTATGCTACTTTTGCATTTATTTTCTACAGACTCACTTGTAGATGATTTCATGCACATTATGCATTTATTTCCTGCAGACATACTTCTTCATAATCACGAACCAACTCTTTCTGTCATTTCGAAAATTACTTAATCATTACTTTAAATATTTGTTACATTGAAGCTAATTTCTAATCTCCTACACCCAGCAGTCATTAGAACTCCATAGAAACATCTGTAAATATAAAAGGCAGGATGTGTGTGTGTGTACGTGAATGTAATTTATGCACATCCACAAATTAGCATGCATGCCGCTCCAATTTTAGGAGAACATTCGTTATGATCATAGCTGTATTTTTGTCAACTTATTCTTTCCAGAGGCACCAGCGAACAGCAGTAAAAATAAATTTTCAACCAAAACTTTTAACAATTTTCAAGTCGGAGAAATCACCATTGTTTGCAAGCCGGAGTTATGTCCCCTTCTAGTGACAAGTAAGTTTTTAAGACTTTTGTTGTTTTTTTTCCATCGAGGAAAAAAGTGTTTTGTTGATATACAGGCAACACACACACACACACGAACATGTATGCATACAAAAAACATGTATGCAATAGGTGTACATACGTACATGTGTGTATGTTGCCCATATATATATATATATATATATATAAACCAATTTCAACAGATTTCGCCCAAATTTAATGTCAATGTTACTTAGTTTGGTTTGAAATAAAGAACTTGATTAGCTTAATAATCCTAACTTAATCCTGAGCAAAGCCGTGTTATACTGCTAGTATTCAATAAATCTTACAATAAAAATATACAATTATGTTTGTGTTTTTCATGTACGCATAACACACCAAACAAATAACAGCATACACAGTGACAAACAATTAGGGTAATAAAATACAGAAAAATATATTTTAAATCAGTTGTTAGCTGACAGTGTATGACTTGTACACAATTTATATGTAATGGCATTACACATATGAGGAAAATAAAACCAATCTTTTATTCAATTTCTTTGGCAAAGTAAGGTAATGAAACAAAAGCTTTAAGTCAGTCGTTTATTGACAACAGATGACATGTACAGAATGAAAACACCTTACATAGTATCATGGTATTGCATGTATATTCAGTATTTTTAATATGGATGACTAAGATGAATATTTCAACTGACACCCCGAAGAAACTCTACCACAATCTTGGAGTTTTCCCGTCGAGCAACAATAGTCAGGAGAACCCCAAGACTTATAGCTTCAAAGATTGTCGGTGAACTCTTCTTTCAGGTGGGTCACCAACAGCTTCCTGCCAAATAATTGTTCTCATTGTAACATTTTTTGCACCAGAACCATTAAATGACTCGCAAGATAGAGGGATATGGTTGTTTTCCCTAGGTTCATTGCCATATAAAATATTACAAACACACAGAATACATAGTATGATAGAAAATTACTATTTGTAAGTCTCTCAACGAGAGATATTCAGCAACAGTACTCTAGAGTAAAGATTATTTGCCAACATAACATGGCAGTCCTAGTTTAGGATGAATGTTGTAATTTTGCCCCAGGAAACATCATCTTCAGTTGGCTACACAACATGATCTGTGTCCTTATATTTTCAGACAAGGGCATTTAGCACCCCCACTCAGCTCAAAATGATATCTATGTATCACGATTTCCAGGTTATTTCACTTTATCAGCATAGTATGATATAAACTATGTAGCCTAGTGGTTAGGGTAATTCACCTTATGGCTGATTCGTGAGTCAAGCCGGGCATTTCAGGTCTTATTGCTCTGAACTATTGAGTTATAAATTAGTACCTGTTGCTGGTGGAGACCCCTAAGCCTCAAACAGGTATGTCCTCGATGTTTTCTGTTGGGTCAGGCTTGAGAGGTCTATAGAGGTGTCTGTCTGCTTGAAAATACACATGCACCTAATCCAGTCAGAATTGTTCAAACATCGTTCGATAACGTCTGTCCTACAAGTGCATTCACTGGAAGAAATACACTTAAATATGGATACTGAGAAGTCTCATGATAGTTGCATACACTCTTTAAGATAGAATGAAAAGAAAAAAAAAATCGAGTTTTGCAGCAGTCTAGAAGTTATCTTTAACTCTTTCACATTTACATAATGAAACAATGGCTGCAAATGGTATATAATATCACATTTACATTAACCTGAAACACGGTAGAAAAGAAACATATTTTCTTTCTACAAAAGTAGGTAAAACGTTTTATTTTGTGTTTTTATTCTTGTTCTATCATACCAACATCAAAGGAAAACAGTTGCACTATGCTTGACACATCTTTATTTTGTTAGAGTGCTTTTCTTTCAAGAGCAACAATTTTTGATAAGTTTTGAATACGATTTAGCATGTCTGTTATTTTCGAGAGCTGTCAGTCACTGCTTGTATCTTTTGTAATGTGTTCAAATGCATATTCAACTATCTAACTATGTACGTTTGAAATCATTTTAGAGTGTACAATAGCGTATGTAAGAGCTATTTCTCTTAAGATAAGATTTCAAATACAGTGCGTGCATGCGTGTGTTTAATTTTGCTTTGTCAGGTGTATTTGTAGTTATTTCTTTTGTTCGTTATGGCTTGGAGCAGAATTTTACTCTAGGTCTGGAATAAGTTAATAAAAAATATCTTACAAATTTTAATATGTAAATTCTATTTTGATAGTTTGATACTTTCTGTAATGTCTATTTGAATAAATTTGAAGAAAATTACTTTTGTTTATAGATTTGAAGTTACCTATGAAAATATACGTAGATTTCATTTACTAAGCATAACATTATTTGCCCCCCATGATTGCTCAATGCATGAAAGAAATTATTAATGTTGCTACTAAAACAATTTTATTAATCCACAAACCTAACCTCTGCCATAATTGAATATGTCCGTAACTTTTTTCAATCAGCCTGTCTCAAAGAAGAAACATAAAATCTTTATTACACTATATTTAATAAGATGACATCAATGTAGTTACATATTTTAACACAATTTAAAGTATATTTTTTGTTAAACGGTAAAAAAATAATGAAGTTCAAAATTGGGTGTCATAAGTATCAGATGGATGCCACAATATTGATTGTATAAATGCAAGCATGTCTACACAAGTGTGTTCCACCGGCTTTGTTTCTTCATAACTTTTGGAAAAATGGGTAATTTTAAAGAAATTTTCTACAATTAACTTTCGAATGAAGTATATTATGATTTTTTTCGAACACTCCGAGTTCACTAACTAAATAGTTAGTAAACTTTACTCTTTTACTTGTTTCAGTCATTTGACTGTGGCCATGCTGGAGCACCACCTTTAGTCGAGCAAATCGACCCCAGGACTTATTCTTTGTAAGCCTAGTACATATTCTATCGGTCTCTTTTGCCGAACCGCTAAGTTACGGAGACGCAAACACACCAGCATCGGTTGTCAAGCGATGTTGGGGGAAAAAACACAGACACAAAAATACACACACACACATATATATATATACATATATATACTACGGGCTTCTTTCAGTTTCCGTCTACCAAATCCACTCACAAGGCTTTTGTCGGCCCGAGGCTAGAGTAGAAGACACTTGCCCAAGGTGCCACGCAGTGGGACTGAACCCAGAACCATGTGGTTGGTAAGCAAGCTACTTACCACACAGCCACTCTTACGGAGAAGTTTAAAATTAACTTTACTCTGGAACCACCTTCGCGAGAAAAAAAGAGTTTTCTCGGTTTTGACGGGAAGATTTGACTCCTATTTCAAGCAAGATGATAGACGCACCGAATCAAACAAAGTTCTCAACGTCGTAGCTCGCAGAAGTAGGGGTTCCTGTGGTAAGAAATGCATGTGGGGTCGGCTTTTGCTCGTTTTGATCTTTTCTCATCGTTGAGTTGATGTTCACGCGTTAAATGAATCGGAATTATTTTAACGGATTTTGCTGGCTATTTCTGAGTCGAATATCACGAAATATCCCTCGATGGTGGTTGTTTGCTAGCTGCGTCGGGTGTCACCACATGGCACGAGTGATATTTGGGTGTTTCGTCAACTGCTGCTAGCATAGCTGTTGAATTAGTGAATAAAAATGTATTTCTCGGTCTGCTTGAAAAAGTAACTAGCAACACATGCGAACGATTAACAGATTTTTCGTAATGCACAAAGAGTATTAACTGCGTTGTTTAACAAATACCGACAATAATAATGTTCGTCCTTCGGGTTCGAAGATGACCATTGACATCATTTGGTGGATTTGCTGCTATGAGACAGGAGGTGGCTGGTGAGGCCAATACGGGCAAGAAAGCCCCTCCCACAAGTGAGGTAGAAGAGGGTAGGGGCTGTGCTATTGGTGCAGGTGGCTCTGGCTTTCCGCATCTGGCGTTTCTGTTCTGCTGACTGAATCCGTCTCTCCTCGGCTGTCTTTGCTCCTGTGGTGATTGCGCTGCGCCACGATGAGCGGTCGGCAGCAAGTGTCTCCCAAGTCTCTGTGCCGATGGAGAAGTCTTTGAGAGAGACTTTGAGACTGTCCTTGAAGCGCTTCTTCTGCCCTCCGACTTTGCGTTTGCCCTGGCTGAGTTCACCGTAGAAGAGCTGTTTTGGGATGCGAGTGTCGGACATGCGAGAGACGTGGCCTGCTCATCTCAGCTGGGCCTTGCGCATGATCGAATCTCCAAGGCAAGCAGCGCGTTTGGGAGACTGCGAAAGAAAGTCTGGGAGCGGAGAGAAATCAGCCTCAACACCAAGCTGAAAGTCTACTGGGCAGTCGTGCTTACCACCCTACTATACGGCTGCGATATGTGGACTGCTTACCGAAGGCACGAGCGCCAGATAAACCACTTCCACCTCAGGTGTCTTCGGAACCTCCTTCACATCCGCTGGCAGGACAAAGTTCCAGACACGGAAGTTCTGAAGCAGGCAGATCTCCCTAGCACCATCACGATCATGCACTGACAATACTAACAGCAATAATTACATACTCGAAGATATGGAAAGACTGCGCCACATAAAAAGGTGTTACTTATAAGATACTGTGTGAATATTTGTGTCGGGCTGTCCCAAAACCTGGAGATGTCTGCGTAAATATCACTGGCAAGAGTGGGGCGTATTTCACCCAGTTACCTTCAACATTGCTTGGCAAGAGGTGAGGTGTGTCAAATTGCTCTCGTTTTATTGTACTTATTTCTTTCTCAGTCATTGGTTTACGGCCATGCTAGGATTCCTTGTTGAAGAGTTTAGTTGAACAAATCAACCGTAGTACTTAATATTTTTTTTTCAATATTGGTATTTATTCTATCGGTCTTTTGCCGAACTGCTAAGATACAGGGACGTAAACAAACTAACATTGGTTATCAAGTGATAGCGAAGGAGATGAATACAAACACATACATATATATACAACAGGATTCCATACAGTCTGTTCCTACCAAATTCTTTCTCAATGCATTGGTTGGCTTAGAGCTATAGAAGACATGGGGTTGCAAAGCAATCTTCTTAACCATATAGCTATGCCTGTGCCCATATTTGATAAAATGGTTTTAAACATTTTAATCTCTCTAACACTATAAAGTCTCTTCTCATTAAGAGAAAGGAGTGTTAAAAGTTTTCACTAATATATTTTGGGCGTGATGCACTGGTCTTTACCAGTTTAATAAATATAGCATTGGAAGAGTTTTTTTTCCACATAAAATACACAAACAGCAGGATTACATTATGTAGTAGAGGGATTTAGAAAACTGGTGTCCGAAAAATAGACACTTGTGAAAAAAGTTAGTGGAAAATATCCACATTTTATTTTAATACTATGAACAATTAAAGAAATAATAAAAAGTAATTTCAATCAGTCGTTAACTGACCGTCCATGTCCTGCACACAATTTCTGTATGATTACAATTTTATTCAATTTCTTAAGCAAATAACACAATACAATTAAAACTTACGTCAGTCATTTATTAGCAATACCTGGTCATGTAGAGATTGGAAGCAGCATGCATAGCATCGTGGCATTATGTGTTTATTCAACACTTTTAATATGATATTTTCAGTGACGTTTTTCGGGATTCAAAAGGCTTCAATTACCTGAGATTATCAATGTGATTAGCCGAGAGAAATTTTTATAGGTATTTACTTAACCCAAATAAAGCATACAGTGGAGATGACTTCAATAATACCAGCCTGTCGAGCTGAAAAATCTTGGACAATATGCCAACTGTTGATACTCCATACATTTTACTTTTATCTGAGAAGGATTTTAGAAAGCTCTGGCTGAAAAGAAATGACCTGTAGAGTCAGTAGAATGCTGCTTTGCACACGGGTCTAGCATTACAGATTGTACAGCAGACCCAAAAGTGCTGCTTTCATAAAAGCGTCATGCGGGGTGGACTGCTCATCTCTCCCTTCCCTAGTTTGTTACACTACTGTGCCTGAATGAGGGTGTATGCTTTAACCCTTTAGCATTTAAACCGGCCATATCCGGCCAAAAGTATTCTGCCTGTTTTATGTTCAAACTGGCCAGATCTGGTCTCTCACACCAACCCTACAATGTCGTTTTAAAATTAACAGCTACCTCATCAAATCTCAGTTACAAGATATGCATGATTAGTTCAAAACAATGTGGATAAAAAAGCATTAATTTGGGTAGAATAATGCAAACACTAAAGGGTTAAGCTTCCAAGACACAAATGACCTGTCCCAGTATTGCATCCATAGATATATGTTGAACTTGATATTTTCTACTGTAGGCATAAGACCAGAGATTTTGGTGAAGCGAATCAGTTGATTACATGGACCCCATAACTCAACTGGTACCCATTTTATAGATTTTGAAAGGCAAAGTTGACTTGACGGAATTTGAACTCAGAGCGTAAAGCTATAATAATACTGCTAAGCATTATGTTTGGCATGCTAATGATTCTACCAGCTCACCGCCCTTGTGGTGGAGTGAATCTATAAAAATTTCTTAACAATCAATATAAACACTTATTAGATATATACGGTTATTAAGAGTAAATTGTTCAGTCATCTGCTGGAATTTAAACTCTGATCAAAGAATCTGTACATGATTTAAAGCCCCCATTCATGATTTATAGATATATTAATTTTCTCTCATTTATCATATACATAGCTTGTACTAGGTTACTGAAAACTCTGTAAAGTGCACACACACACACATATGTATATCATTTAAAGAAGACAGGAGTTATACGTAAGCTACATCAAGTTTCAGGTTTGAATAGTGAAGTAATCAGACACACTTGTATAGCATACCATGCATGATCTGGTAATCATTTAAGATCAAATGACAAGGTTATTCCATTAGAAAATGTAGGAAAAACATGAAGAAGGCGGTAAGGAAAAGGAAGATAATGGTTATGTCCCTCTAACCTGTTAAATGAATAATATCGTTATCAAAACTAATTACTTTTCATGAAGGCAGCGACTAAATATTCTGCATATTGAGTTCAAGAAAAAAACACGGATCATATGATTATTTTAGAATACTTCTCCTCTCGGCCAAGTAAAATTTGCAATACCTACTTCCATTCAGATATGCCCCAGGCTGTTCCAGCAATTCTTAATTGATTTTGTATGGTGTTCTTTCAGCTTTTAATTGCCATATACGCTTCTCTGGGCATCTAGAAGAGGATCTACGATTATTAAGACTAGGCTTAAAGGGGCTCTCCATTGCCCCAATGTATCTACATGTATTTCTCTGTTGTTGCTATTGGATAGCATCACCTCTGCTTCATAGAACATGTTTTGCATTGACCATACACTGAGCATTCATTGTCATGGACATCCTGCCTCTGCACAGAACTTATCGGTGTCCACTAATACTTTTTAATACTAGGTGCACCTGCAACATAAAAGAGGCTATGTGCTTCCAGCCAGCATGACTGCAAAGTTATCCATGTTGCCAATGGCAATAGTTGACGTGAAACTGGTGTAACATCCTGACCAGCTATACACCATGACAAGTAATATATTGCTCGATAGTACAAAAATATAACTGATTTATTTTTCTTCTAGTGTGCTTCTTTCAGAATGGTGGAATGCTAGCTGATAATCACACACTTGCTTGCATTCACGCGCACACACACTTACATATACAAGAAAATCCCTTATATATATATATTTATATATATATCCATATGTACATATCTTTTACTTCATTTCCAGAATTCCTTTAGATGCATTTGTTATAAAAACATTTTAGAAGAATTTTACATTTCTTTCATCTCATTTTTTGAGAATACAAATATTTACACCAGCAATCATTCCTAATTTCTTTTTCTTTGTATATTTGCCGTATTTTATAATCTATAATTACAAAATAATTACTGTTTTCAGAAATGTGTCCAAAAAATGTCTTAAAGTCTGAGTCGATATATTTTTTTTAATATTTTGTATATGTTGCTAATAAGATTATCGTTTTATGGACTAATTTACTTCATCTTCAGAAATGCAACATTAATATCTACCCTTCATTTCGATTGTCACCAGCTGTCTTATTCAATTCCTGAATGTCTATGTAGTGACAGACTGGACTCTAGCTATATTAGAAATTACACGCATGCACATACACACATACGCACACACACACACACACACACACACACACACACACACACACAATGGTAATCTTGTCCAATACGTTTGTTTTCAAACGTCTTTATTAGAAATTACATGCATGCACATACACACATTCACACACACACACACATACACACACAGACACACACACACAAAGGTAATCTTGTCCAATACGTTTGTTGTCAAACGTCTTTAAGCTCCGGTGTGAAACTAAAACCAAGTAACATATGGAACAAAATTAGGCGAAGTTTCAGATCAGGACAACACATAAGTTGGATCTTCTCCATTTTGACAGGTATTTTTCTAATTTTTTTTACTACACCCTTGAAAGTGACAGGGGTCAGATTTTGATTAAAAATTTTTTTTAAATGTTTCACCCCCACCTCTTCCTTACCTTCCATTTTAGCAGCTTGTGGACAGATGTACAATTGTTCTTTTGTGAATATTTTGTTTTGCTTTTTTAATGCGTTAATTTATTTCCCTTTGCCACTTTTATTCTCAAATCCTGCAATGCTTTCATTGTATGGCAGGGATTAGGGGTATTTTGAAAACAAGCATATTGAACAAAATTACATACTGCCTCCATAAATGTATACAGAGAGGCAATTATGCGGATAAACAAATTAAATTTTAAATGTATTAAATATAACAGCTTGGGTATGAAATACAAAATATGGCACGTAAAAAGCACCCACTACACTCACGGAGTGGTTGGCGTTAGGGAGGGCATCCAGCTGTAGAAACATTGCCAGATAAGACTGGAGCCTGGTGCAGCCTTTTGGCTTCCCAGATCCCCGGTCGAACCGTCCAACCCGTGCTAGTATGGAGAACGGACGTTAAACGATGATGATGAGGTATATATGTATACATGCAAAACAAGAGAAAGCAATTAAGAACCATATGACCACATATACTAGTGGGGATACCCCCTCCCAAGCCAACACCAATACTGATTATACCTCCAGTTCTTCATTACTGAAAACAAAGCATAAGAACCTGACATGCAGTTAAGCTTGCAGTTGTTGGTTATCTCAACTCTACCCTTTTGGAAGTGTCTGTCTTTGCAAAAATTGTAGTCTACAAGAGCCCTGCAATAACACCATGCTCTCAAAAAGCAAGGGTCTATATTGGCAGCTCTGTTGATTTCAAGCGCCACTACCAAGCACATATGTACTCTTTCTCCAATCCAAATTCTAAATTATCTACCTCCTTAGCAACTTATATATACAACCCCAAATCACAAACTGTTCCCTATACCCCATTCTGGTCCATCATAAGTGAGGCTCTCCTATATAACACAACCCTCGACTTTTGTAAAATTGTGTTTAAGGGAATTGCTAACTAACCTTCACAACCATAACTCCTTATAACTTAATAGATTCTCAAATGTAATACTCTCTTGCAAACACAGGTTCTACTCATCATTTACCAATTTTATTCAATCTATATAATCCCATAACAATGACTATTCTTAATTATAATAACCTTATGGTACAACTAGAGCAGCCTAGCTACTTACCCCCTCCACTAATACCACCCTTTCTACTAAATTATTCCTTCTCATGATTACGTCTTACATATCACATCCCAATTCCCTCACAGCCTCCTCACCCTCACAAATATTTTCCCCATTCTCTCATTTCTTCTCTTCAACCAAAAGTACAGTTACCCCACTCAGCCCTTCTCACCCTCTCTATCAACCCCTCTCTCTCTCTCTCTCTCAATTCACCTCCCTCTATTCAATTTCATACACCTCTGCATACCCCAGTGCTCCTTCTCCATCACCAACCTATCTTCATAAGAGTATTAACCACTAACCCTTTGACAACTGACTCACCCCCTCCACTCTGCCCACCTCCTCCATCTTCTTTCAAATGTGTATAAATATATATATATATACATACATACACACACACACATGTATATATATGCCTTGTCACATTCTGTGTCATGCTGAATCTCCTTGAGAACTATGTTAAGGATATGCATGTCAATGGAATGTTCAGCCACTTGCACATTAATATATAATTGAGAAAAAGAGACGGAGAGAGAAAAGAGAGAGAGAGTGTTGTCTTGTCCATCTTAATACACACAGAGACACAAAAAGCAAGTTATTTCACCCTTTTGATACCAACCCACCAAGAACTGCCCCTTGTTCTATGATACAGATTTGAAATGACCTACATTAAAACCAATCAAATTTTCATGTTCATTTTAATTTCTAAACACAAACTTAATAATGAAAAATATATCTCTAAATTCTTCATTTTCACAACTAACTGATACAAAAAGAACCCTTTTGTTAATACAGTAAATAAAGTGTTATATAATCAAAGGACATGCAAATTTTTGAGTGAAGAAATTGTAGCATAAGTAAATCTTATTAAAGAAAATCATTATAAAGCATTTTTAAAAAAATAATGCCTGATCTCAAAGACTGCTATATAGAAAATAATGTTGTTTTACTTTATCTGTTCCCCATGTATTGCTTGGCAGACATCTGCCAAATGGTTACAGGTAATGTTTTTGTTACAAATTTATAAATTCTTTATAAAATTTAGATTCTTTGTTATAATGCCTAACTTTTATAGAGGTAATTCTGCAAAATTTGACAGTTTAATCAGATCATGGGATCAATAATTATTTAGAAATAACATAATCTATTCCGGCTAAACAGGTGAAGTATCATTTTACCTTAATGTCTTCCTATTAAACACCTGCAGGGTTGAAAAATCATTTCAATATGGAAAGTGGTTGTAAAAGAAAAAGATGATGGGGGAGAGGAAAAAAAAAAAGAAAAAATTCTCAAATTCATTATAACATACAAAAACGGATTATTATATAAAAAAGATTATTGATTTGTTTTGCTGAATTATATTCCTCATTGGGATTATTTCAAGCACTATCAAAATATATACATTTTATTGCTTCCATAACCATGTGAGTTTGTGAAATAATGGTGTCAATAACAGTGCTTGATGACACATTGTTGCTAAGCAATACTGATTTACTCACCAAAACAATTTCTAGACTAAGAAAATCAATGAATTGTCTAATCATTTAACACTAGCATAATGTAAAAGTTAATCAAAGATTGTGATAAAATGTTTTCTAATCAGTATGACCAGCACTTAACTGTGGTTCAGTTGCTTTCAATACCGTCAGTATAACATTGTCCTTATGGTGTTATAGACAGTTGATTGTATAAGAGAAGATATATGTGTGGAATTTCTCACTTCTGGGAAGATTGATAGGCTTTTACAAGCAGACATTTCTACAGTATGTTCTTCACTGATAAGATATTTCAGATCAATAGTTGTAACTTATGTTCAACTAGTTAGGTTTATTTTACTTTGGTTTTGGAAGGAAGAGGTCATTTTTCAGGAAATCAATATTCCTTACAATAGCTAAATAATTGAATAAGTCAGCAGCAGTAGGTATATATACACTTCTTGTTGAGCCACTGTA
>NC_042997.1:19873921-19926421 GCF_006345805.1 Octopus sinensis | reverse complement strand
ATTTGCAACTTAGAAAGCAATTGTAAAATATAAAAAGTAAAGTTAATTCACTAAAATAAATTTTTATTAGTGCATTCATGTGACTCTGTGATCTGAATTTATGGTTTCAAAAATAATCCATAAGAGGTACAGGTATGGCTGTGTGTTTAAGAAACTTACTTTGCAACCACAAGATTTCAGGTTCAGTCCCACTGTGTGACATCTTGGGCTAATGTCTTCTTCTATAACCCCAGGCTGACCAATACATTGTGAATGACTAAAACTGAAAGCCCATTGTGTGTGTGTTTGTACTTTGGTTTGTTCATATCCTTGTAACTTAGCTTGGCAAGAGAGACCAATAGAATAGGAAATAGACTTGCAAAAATCAAAGAAAAGAAAAATAAGTATTAGGGTCAATCTGTTTGACTAAACCCTTCAAGGCAGTGCCCCAGCATGGCCACAGTCCATTGATTGAAATAAGTAAAAAGACAGCATAAAATGGCTGTGATATATTTTACTCATGAATGCACTCTATGGAGAAATTTATATTGTTAAATTAAAAGGGTTTCACTAAGAATATCTAAGAATGATAAGTAGTGAAGAATTATAGCTAGTTACATTGAAAGAATATCAGTCTGTTGATGAAGGAATGATTGTTTGTGTCCCATCACCTGCATTGCTCCATATCCATTATTTAGATACATTTCCTCTGCTTATTCACATTATATCATAATATAAAAACATGTAATGGCTTACATCTCACAAACGGTAAACAAAACAGTGGGGAATCTAAAACTGATGAGTAAGTAAGGCTTACAAAGAAGTAACAAACAAACTGAAATGATTATGAAGCAGAGCAGTTTAATCAAAGATATTTTCGAAAACTGAACTTTAGAGAGAAGTGGATAATCAAAATATTGAGTTGTAAACAGTGACAACTTTTTAAAAAATTTCATGTAAGATGGAAATAGGCTATAAATGAAAGACTTTGTGATTAATTTATAATTTAATTTCTGAGCATGAATAATACAGTTGCTTGATTATTAAATTGAATGAACATTTTTTTTTAAGTGTAGATGAAGTGGTGTTTTCTATTGTTACACTACATGAAACTGAGCTCGACATTAGTGAACCAGTGTGTTATAGGTTTCTGTGTAAACAACTGTTACATTATAATTATGAAAAATGCCTAGAATTCGTTAATTAAATCTGAAAATGTAAATGAATGTAAGAAAATCATTTTTCTGCTTTGATTCAAAACAGCTAAATTAAAAGTTAAAATATAAAGTATGCACTGAAAATAACAATGTCCTCTTTGGGTTAATGCCTGGAGTGGCTTAATTTGCAATCATAAGAGGATAAATGATCTAGCTTCACTTGTGTTGCACAGGATACAAAAACATAATAAAATAGATGCTATGCAAATTTATATCAGACTTTCTTAAAGCTAAAGAAATCAAACATGACCATTACATCCATAATTTGACATTAAAAATTATAGCTACTAACAATTGAAGATATTTGTAGATGATACATATTCACACTGAATGTTGTGGTGGAAAAGAAGTGTAATATTGGCAAATCATTTCAACAGATTATATGAATTTTATGCTCATAATTTCTTTTCCTTTTTATCAACATCTTTTCTTCCAAAGAGATAATTATAAAGTAAATATACTGAGGGCATAGTTAATTAGAAGAGAAAGAATGAAAACAGTGATATTAAGATTAGTTGGGCTAAACTAAAATAATAATAATGGCTTGTGATCATGATAGAAGGCAGTAAGGCTTATAAAGTAGGTAACTATCATATTGAAGTGATTATGATGCAAAGCTATATAATCTGAGATATTTTGGAAAACAAAACATTTAAGAGACAAGGATAATCAAATACTGAGTTGTAGGCAATGACTAATATTGAAAATTTAAAGTAAGTTGGAAAATAAGTTGCAAATGAAAGACTCCTTGTTTAAATTATAACTTCATTTCTCAGTATGAATAAGACAGTTGCTAGGTTATTAAATTTTTAGAATTTTCTTATCAAGTTTTCCATTCTGAATTGCATTTCTATAATTTGATAGTATAAGCTTGCCAACTTCTTTGTAAAGTTTTTTAGTATAAATATTGATCTGTTTCTCTTTGTACTGTGACAGTCTGTAACAAAAGAGGTTAATGTGACAAAAGTTTATTCTTTCTTAATGGCATTGGTGGCTCTTATTTGTTCACACTGACTATAACAGTTTGACAGGCTTACAATTTTGCCAGAAGCCCTTATCTTTTAAGTCATATATATTTATTTCCCACAATACTTTTGGACTACCAGATTCACCAAGTATTGTTGCACAACACCTCACATATTACATAACTCAATATAGTTCAATGTATCTAAGTTAGGTTATTACTCAAGGGATTTAAAGTATATAGCTATGGGAAACTCAAAATATTTTTTCTATCAGAATTTATTGTTGATTATATGATACTCTGTATTCACCTCTGTAAATTTAGTATATTTATAAAAGAATCTTTTACATGCGATTCTTTTGTGAGCCTGCATGAGATGAATACTTAATGTATTTCAATGCACTGGAAAATCTTATTTCTTATCTAACTTCCACACAAGCATAATGAAATCGTTGTGGATAACTCCTCCACCCTTTTAAAAGTAAGTTTCTAGGTAGAATCTAACCTTTCTTTCAGGCTGCTTTATGTGACATCTAATTATATTTTAGTTGCCAATATCCTTGGAAAATACCTTAAAACATACATGTCTCATAGTATACAAAACAACTTGATTTAAATGCATTTACTTTTTTCCAATAATTTTTCTTTAAGCATTTGGTACGTAAATGACATTGACCTCTTCATATGAATTCAAATGTTCTAAACTAAGAAAGAATTTACTATTTGAATGGCAACGGTTACCTTTTCTATAGCACAAGGGTTAACCATATTGACTTTTTGGCTTAGTCTGAAACAATAAAGTTGTTCTCTTTCTAACCATAACTTGCTTTCCCTCTTTTTGTTAGTATGCTTTGATAGAAATCATATTATTCAAAAATATATTTTTCTGTTCCTAACCTCCTACTTTTGTTGCAGCTATTACTTTCAGAGATACCATCAGCATCACTGTTGCTTATAGATCCATTATTACCAATTGTATTATCATTGTCAGTGCTACATATATCGTTGTAATCAATATTTTTTTCCCCATACCACTCCTACTATTTCATATTCTCTTCCCCTAGATTTTACCTCTATTTTTCTATATTATCTCTACCACGACCAACATAAAGGCTACAGATATCATCACTATCATGACTACAGATACAACACTTGTCACCGCTATACATACAATCATACATACGTATGTATGTATATATGTAGGTAGTGTCTATCTATCTATATCTCTCTCAATATATATATATATATGTATATATATATATATATATATATAATATATATATATATATATATATATATTATATATATATATATATATATATATATATATATATATATATACATATATATATATGTACATATAACTATCAAAATTACCATCAATATTACTATTATCATTGGAACTAATATCACAGCCAACATTGCAAATTCCAAGTACTACTGCTCCCACTGGAAATTATTACTCCACTGTTATTTTAGATTTTATCATTACAGCTTTTCCCTTCATAGATGATACTACTTTTACTACAATTATTACCACTATTTCAAGTATTATTCTCACTGTTACACTCATTATTGCAGTTACCATTTAACTGTTCACTCTTTTAATATTCTTAACTTTTTGATGTTTTACTAAACTAGAATCCGATTTCAGAAGTGGCAACATCTCTGAATATCTCAAACATTACAACAATAAATGATAAGTTTGAACATTATGAATTATCATCTCTTTTGAAATAATCAATAGTTCCATATATTTTGCTCAGAAGAAATCACTTTCATATATATGAACAAGATTTTAATATGTATTAAAGAACTGTCATTCATGGCTCAAGACGTAGCTGAAGTGATTTTACTTGAACTCTTCTTTTGGGTTACCATTTATAGTTCAGTTGCATCTATTAATAGGTAGAGCACATCCAAGCATGAGAAACCTGTGACACACACATACATACATGGACACATAGAAAATACACATTTTTGTGGGGGGAAATCAAAAGATAATTTGCAATAAATAAATGAATAAAAAAACATAAGAATTTACTCTTGTCATCTATTCACAGATGCTATTTTTTGTGTATATCATAGCTCACTTTAAAAGTAGTGGCTAATGTAGAAGAATAAAAAATAAATACAAAAAAGAATTAGCTTGTTGGTCAATGTTTACCTGACCTGAAAAAAACAATTTTCTAAACTGAGAACACACACTGACCAGTTGCCCTAAATTTTGAGTATGTGTTCCATATACAGGATGAAAAGTAAGTAGGCATTAAAAATTGGTAATAATATCCGTACTCCTTTTACAAATTTATTGAAATAAATAATATATGTTCTTTATTACATGGGAAAATGAAAGTAAATCTTCATATTTCAGCATAAGCACCAGTGGCATTAACCAGTTTCCTCAAACAGCCAAGGATGGAATGAACAACCTTCTGAAGGACGTTGTCTTGGATATATCCTTGAGAACCTTCTGAATCCATGTCTCCAAGTCCTCCAATGTGTAAAGTTTTGTCTTGTACACCTCCTATTTTGAGTAACCCCACATGTAAAAATCACATTGAATGAGATCTGGACTTCTTGAAGTTCTGGATTTCAGGACTTCTGCAGTCACAGTCTTCAAGTTTTAGCTCCTGCACACAATATGGCTTCCACGGACTAAAATTCAATTCTTTATACAACACCATATGTTCTGTGTGTCTTCTTAGTCTACTTTCATGAGCTGCTTGATGTGTTGATTTTTGTGAGCTGTGATTAAACATTTCCTGCTCTGTTGCCACATTCTCCACTGATCAGGATGTGGTTGGATAGCCACTTTTTCTTGCATCATTCACAGAGCCAGTAGTCATCAGCTTTGTATGACAACTTTTTATTGTCTCCAGGCGTAGTGTTGTATGCTTGCCTTTCCCTGCATGCCACCATCTCTGAACCAAAACAAGGGTATTCCACACTTTTTAGCGTGCTGCTATGTTAGCTTTCTCCTGCACAGTCAAGCAACTGACTGGCCATCTAGAAAATAAGAAATGAGACAATAAAAAATTAAGAAACCCCTATTAGCATTGTCTGTTTAAAAAGTGTTTTTGTCATGACTTCAGTGATATTAAACATTCATTAAGCAATTTCTAATGCCTAGTTGCTTTCTACCCACCCTGTAACTAAAGTGGCATAGTTTTGAGTGCTGCACTTAGTGGAACTGTTTACTAAGGTCCTCTATATCTGTTGTCATGAGTCCAGTTTTCAAAAATAGCTTCAGTGAGAAATTATAATGATTAGAAATTTAAAGATTCTTGCTGTGTGAACAGTTATGGAATTAGATACTTTTGAATTGTGTAAGTTTTGACAGGAAAAGTTAGCTATATTATAGAAAGTGAAGCTTAATATTGACAGATATAATATAATTCTAGTTTAGCATGATAAAATATTTGAAAAATGATTATGTCTAATTTGCATATTTAAGATTTGAATTTATAATTAACTTTACATATTGAACTTGTTGTTCTTAATGATTATGGTATCAGATAAGTAAATAGTTTGATCAGTGCGCTACTTTCAGAATTAGATATATTTTATTTATGCATATTAATTAGCTGAAATTTCTTCATTTGTTTTTATTTTTTAAAATCATTTCTACATATTGGTGAAAACTTTGCTGAGAACTACACTTTTAAGAGTATATTTACAAATGCAGAAATTATGCATTTTATTTGTTTATAAATGAAGAAAATTTGTGGAAAGTGTAATATCTGATTATGTTTTTTACTCTGTTTATATATACAAAAAAATAAAGATAGAGGAGTTGGAAATAATAAAAGATAACCAAATATTTTAGTTAAATTATATTTCATAGTAGTTTCCTCTTTAAATTGCAGTAACTCTTAAATACATTTTACAACATATCTAATTTTCTTACCAAATAAAATAAATCTATGGCAAAGGAGTGGAAAGTAGTTTGCTTACCAACCACATGGTTCCGGGTTCAGTCCCACTGCGTGGCACTTTGGGCAAGCGTCTTCTACTATAGCCTTGGGCCGACCAAAGCCTTGTGAGTAGATTTGGTAGACGAAAACTGAAAGAAGCCCATCGTATATATGTGTATATATGTGTATATATATATATGTATGTGTGTGTCTGTGTTTATCTCCCTAACGTCGCTTGACAACCAATGCTGGTGTGTTTATGTCCCCGTAACTTAGCGGTTCGGCAAAAGAGACCGATAGAATAAGTACTAGGCTTACAAAGAATAAGTCCTGGGGTTGATTTGCTCTACTAAAGGTGGTGCTCCAGCATGGCCACAGTCAAATGACTGAAACAAGTAAAAGAGTAAATGTGACATATTATGTATGTGTCCCTTGTTTTAATATCTATTTATATATGAAATTCTGTTACTTCTTCTGACATAACTTTAGATAATAAATAAAGCCTATGTATGACATGAATCTGAGATGTCTTTGAAATGGCAGAGCAAAAGTCATCAACATTAGTAGCAATGGCACCATGTTGTTTGTTTCCATAATACCATAATTGCGTGATCATATTTTAAGGTTACTGCTCCTAACTTCATCTAATTTCTCCTTGATTATTAGATATCAGGATCTTGAAGGGCCAGTCAAGTCGAATACACAATCTATAAGTTTCCATATATAACCTGGAAGTACAGTAGCCCCCATAAGGGAGAACTAGGCAAACTAAATTGTTTAATTGTTTTCTTTGTAAAAATGGAGTCTTAATATCCATCATCATCATCATCATCATCATCATCATCAACATCATTTAATGTCTGTTTTCCATGCTGGCATGGGTTGGATGGTTTAACAGGAGCTGGCCAGTCAAGGAGCTGTTCAGACTCCAGTTATCTGTTGTGGATTGGTTTATTATGGTTGGATGCTCTTCTTAACACCAACCACTTTACAGAGTGTACTGGGTGCTTTTTATGTACATTTATGTAGCACCAGCACAAGTGCATTTTATGTGGCATCGGCACCTGTAAAGGATCCATAGATTTGCATATCCAAGCATTAGATATCATAATCCCTAATTCTATATGTGAACCCTATCTTGAATATGTGGGAGAGTAATTTTTAATATTATCAACATCTCTGTCCTGAGAACATCTTACCATAAGATTTTCGGTACAGATTTGTTTATTAGTCAATATTTTATTTATATGAATATATCTTGTGTCATCCCCACACCTTGGCACCTTGGGCAAGTGTCTTCTACTAAAGCCATGGGCCAACCAAAGCCTTGTGAGTGGATTTGGTAGATGGAAGCTGAAATAAAACCATCGTGTATATATGTATATATATATATATATCTGTATGTGTGTGTATATGTTTGTGTGTCTGTGTTTGTTCCCCCAACATCGCTTGACAACCGATGGTGTGTTTACGTCCCAATAACTTAGCTGTTCGGCAAAAAGAGGCCGATAAAATAAGTACTAGGCTTCCAAAGAATAAGTCCTCAGGTCGATTTGCTCGACTAAAGGCAGTGCTCACGCATGGCCACAATCAAATGACTGAAACAAGTAAAAGAGTATATCTTGGGTTGGCCATGATCATGTCCCTGCATATAAACTTCATTCTCAGTTCAACTTTGAAGTTTTCGTTTCTTTGCCTTATCTAATTCAGTATTTGAGCTGGAGGAGGAAATCATTATATTTTCTTCTGAAGAACTGTGTTCTACTCCTCCTATTTATCTTCATTTGCTTGCCATTCAGATGCTCCATGTTCTGAATGTAACCAAAATAGTTCACCTGGTTCAATAACTACATTCATTAAATATTTACATTTCTTACCATTCTATTTGTTTCAGTCATTAGATTATGGTAATACTGGAGCACTGTCTTAAAGAATTTGTAGTCAAATGAGTCGGCATCAGTGCTTTTGTTTTATTTATTTTTTAAGCCGAGAACTTATTCTATCAGTTTCTTTTGCTGAACTGCTTTTAGTCATGAGAGATGTGTAAACACACCAATGCACCAACATTTACTATTGTTGTTATTATTATTTTCCTTGCCTTACTTGCTCTGCTTATTAAATATCCTCTATTTGGATTCTCAACATTTACATATTTACATTGAATTGTTTGTCCTCCTTTGGGAATTTTTGTTGTGGAAATTTGTGCATACTCACTCTAAAGGAGTTGGTTTTCTCTTTAAATTGATAGCTGTTTGTTTTATTTTGTTCTGTCATGCCGTAGGCTCTGTCCTTCTTCCACTGCTTCCAAATATAACTTGTCCCTTCATTAATTGTCAATCAGCTTCTAATGAGTGATTGTCCAAATTACCAAGAATAAAGCTTATCTTTTAAAAAACTATATTTTTACAAGCATCGCCTTACTGGCACCTGCACCAGTGGCATGTGTAAAAGATTCGAGCGAGATCATTGCCAGTGCCGCCTGACTGGCTCCGTGCCGGTAGCATGTAAAAGCACCCACTACATTCTCAGAGTGGTTGGCGTTAGGAAGGACATCCAGCTGTAGAAACTCTGCCAGATCAAGATTGAAGCCTGGTGCAGCCATCTGGTTCACCAGCCCTCAGTCATACGTCCAACCCATGCTAGCATGGAAAGCGGATGTTAAACGATGATGACGATGAGAAAATATGTATTTAAAATTGCATCACTATTAATCTAAAATACAGTTAATTTCTTTGTTAAATCTGACCTTACCTTCAAGCAACTTTTTCTTCTTGTGAAAATGTAAAACTTCCCGATAAAGTAAGTTTCAGAGTTATTCTTGAAGCAAATTCTTTCTTTTTACATACTTGAAGTGAAGGAAATTACTTTCTTTGTTACTGTGCAATATTTAAATTACTTTGTCAAGTGCAGAAGTTCAACAACTTTATTCTTGTGAAAAAGACATTTGTTATTATATTTCTTTACCATGATATTTACACAATTTCCTGGTAATATACTTCTAAAATTCTCTCATCTATGAGAAAATTTTTGGAAGTTGCAGCATACAAATATAGGAATAAAAATTGAAAAGTCATGAAAAAAATTAAGCCTTGTTGCTGGTAAAATTTAATGTTCCCTTACCTTACTAGAAATCTATTTGTGTCAACTCTAGTTCAGTACAACTATAATCAAAAGGTCCCATTGATTAGCAGTCTATTCATTTTCATATGCAGCATATCAAGGATTACATTATCTCACATGTTCTTCCTTTTTAAGACAGCAACTTGCTATTTAGAATAGGTTGATATTTCTAGCAGGTCAAACAAACAGGCTGCAGTTTTGTTGGCTCAAAGCAAGCAAGGGCAACTTTTCATGTAGCAGTATGCATGTGACATAGGGTCTTCATCAGACAAGCCACACATCTAAAATATTCAAGTAATGTTTTGTATAGACATACCATTCATAAAGTTCCATGGACTGCAAATTGTCAATGAATGACTTTTAAAGGTTGACAGTAAAACTCAGATGTCTTTGTACTTTTTGTTCCTGGTTTAGAATGAGGTTTAACTTTTCCTTATCATTGTAAAAATAGTTTTGGTAATTCACATGACATATTCTATTTTTCTTCCTATCTTTTTATTTTGAGTAGCATTAATCAGTTTTTAAAGTTTCAAATCCAGTTAAAATCTCGTATTTAATAGAAAAGATTTTCCATTCCTCTCGCTGTATTATCCCTTCAATGATGACATATAAAGATATCAAAACATAGGTTGACAGATCTTCAATCTAAATAGATTTGAAGTTTCATTCTCTGCTTTACATTGAAGAATAATACAGATATTGAGATAAAAATCCTTTCCATGAATACAATGCAGAATATTAAATGATATTTTACTGATATGAAAATATAGTATGAATTTAAGCATTTTACTGATTTTACAGTTTTTTTTTATTTCTTGCATTGGGCTCATTAAAATTCGTGGTTAAGATCGAAATTAAAATTCAAGGTTCTAAAATATTTATATGTATTAGGAGTGGATGTATGGTCAGTAGCTTGCTAACAAACCACAGGGTTCTGGGTTCAGTCCAAAGCCGACCAAAACCTTGTGAGTGGATTTGGTAGATGGAAACTGAAAGAAGCTCGTCGTACATATGTATATATATATGTATGAGTGTGTATATGTTTGTGTGTCTGTGTTTGTCCCCACAACATTGCTTGACAACTGATGCTGGTGTGTTTACATCCCTGTAACTTAGCGGTTCGGCAAAAAAGACTGATAGAATAAGTACTAGGCTTACAAAGAATAAGTCCTGGAGTCGATTTGCTTGACTAAAGGTGGTGTTCCAGCATGGCCGCAGTTAAATGACTGAAACAAGTAAAAGAGTATGTATGTAAATTATTTTACCACCATCTGCAGATGTGTTTATGTATACATATCTTACCAGATATGATATCTTAGCATCATGAACAATTGACACCTACTCTTTCTCTTTGTATACATAAACACACATTTTTTCCTTAAACTTTTGCATAATTTAAAAGTTTTTATTGTTTCTTCTCATGTTTTTTTTAAACTTATTTAGAAGGTAAGTATTGAAAGTATAGCACTGACCAGTTTAAGCACATCATCACAGATGACAAATAATGGTTCCAAATTTTGGCACAGGGCCAGAAATTTCAGCCTCATCAACCACATTATTCAACTGGTACTTATTCTTCCTCATCAACCTCACTATTCAACTGGTACATATTCTTCACACACATTTGACAGGCTTTCTTCAGTTTCCATCAACCAAATCCCTTCAAGAGTTTGGTCAGGTTCTAAAAGAAGGTACTTGCTCGTACCTATATATAATTAATTCTTTTGTTACCATATTTATGTTGAGATAATCTGTGTTTATTTCAGTTAATTTAAAATATAGCGAAGAACAGAACTTAGTAAAATAACTTTCTTATTATTAAGCTAATGTTATGAACATAAATTAAGACAAAGTTTTGGTGAAAGATTTTAATACAGAACCTTTGTACTACAGAGTTGGGGAAGGTCTCAGGCAGGTTAGTATTGAAAAGGTTAATATAATATAATATAATATAATAGGAACGGAACGCAATGCAACGCAACGCAACGAAATGAAACGAAACGAAACGAAACGCATGTATATATATAGCTGCTGGTATGTCTGCGTGCTAAGAAGTTTGCTTCACAACCACATAGTTCTGGGCTCATTCCCACTGCGTGACACCTTGGGCAAGTGTCTTCAGCTACAGCTTCAGGCCAACCAAAGCCTTGGTAGTGGATTTGATAGATGGAAACTGAAAGGAAGCCCTAATATATGTGTGGGTGTGTGTGCATGTCTTTGTCCCCAACCACTACTACTTGACAACTGGTGTTCGTGTGTTCACATCCCTGTAACTTTGTGGTTCAGCAAAAGATATTGATAGAAAAAGTATCAGGTTTTAAGAAATATAATTGCTGGGGTTGATTCATTCAACTAAAAATTCTTCAAAGCACTGCCCCAGCATGACAACAATCTAATGATTGAAATAAGTAAAAGATATCTAAATATCTATATTTATCTAACGATCTATCTTTGTATATATATATATATATGTATATATATGTATATATATATATATATATTTATTATAAGATAGCGTAAAATTATACACATAAGGAATCTACACCTAGGGTGAAGATTCAGCGCATTAGAGAGCCAGAAAAATAATGGATAAGATTCGACAGGAGCAAAAATTTGAAAATGAAAAACATTTACCATTTATTGGCCCTCGTTGAGAAAGATCAGACCTGGGATTAAGTTCCCATGACTTGCTAAAAGAAGATCAGAAACAAATATTGGTCCGGGGTAATAAATGGTAAATGTTTTTCATTTTCAAATTTTTGCTCCTGTTGAATCTTATCCATTATTTTTGTGGCTATCTAATGAGCTGAATCTTCACCCTAGGTGTAGATTCCTTATGTGTATAATTTTACACTATCGTATAATTAATATATAGTCTTTTTGACAAATTTATTTGCACGTTAGACCACTGGAAATGTAAATTTTGATTGAATATTTTAAATTTAATTAAATTCCATTTCCCTTTTGATATGATATATAAATATATATATATAAATATATATATATATATATTTCTATATAAGCACAAGAATGGCTGTGTGGTAAGAATCTTTCTTTGCAACCACATTGTTCTTGGATTCAGTCCCTCTACATAGCACCTTGCGCAAGTGTCTTCTACTAAAGCCTCAGGCTGACCAAAGCCTTGTCAGTGGATTTGGTAGATGGAAACTGAAAGAAGGGCGTCGTGTATATATATATATATAATATATATATATATGTTGGCGTTAGGAAGGGCATCCAGCCGTAGAAACACTGCCAGATTTGACTGGGCCTGATGAAGCCTTCTGGCTTCACAGACCCCAGTAGAACCGTCCAACCCATGCTAGCATGGAAAACGGATGCTAAACGATGATGATGATGATGATGATATCATCGTCATTGTTTAATGTCCGCTTTCCATGCTAACATGGGTTGGATGGTTTGACTGAGGTCTGGTGAACCAGATGGCTGCACCAGGCTCCAATCCTATCTGGCAGAGTTTCTACAGCTGGATGGCCTTCCTAACGCCAACCACTCCAAGAGTGTAGTGGGTACTTTTACGTGCCACCGGCATGAGGGCCAGTCAGGTGGTATTGGCAACGGCCACACTCAAATGGTGCTTTTTATATAACACCTGGACAGGAGACAGTACAGTGGCACTGGCAAGGACCTCGCTCGAATGTTTTTTCATGTGCCACCAGCACAAGTGACAGTAAGGTGATGCAGGTAACGATCATGCTCGAATGGTGCTTTTTATGTGCCACCAGCACGGAAGTCAGTTTGTTGCTCTGGCAACGATCATGCTCAGATGGTACTCTTAGTGCTCCACTAGCACATATGCCAGTCATCGAATTTGATTTCGATTTATGTGTATGTATTTGTTATTTGTCTGTGTTTGTCTCCCCACCATCCCTTAACGACTGATATTGGTGTATTTACGTCCTTGTCACTTTGTGGTTCAGCAAAAAGAGACCAATTGAATAAGTATCAGGTTTACAAAGAATAAGTCCTAGAGTCAGTTTGTTTGACCAAAGGTGGTGCTCCAGCATAGCTGCAGTCAAATGACAGAAATAAGTAAAATAATAAAAAATAGAAGCATATATATATATATATATATATATATATATATATACACACACATACATACACACACACATCATGCACACACACATAAATGCATGCTTATTATTTCTCTGTGTAATATATATTAAAACATATAGAGATAAAGTTACTGATTTGCAATCAGACGTTATATTTTTTCCTATTGTAATTTCTTACCTTAAAGTTATGAACATTATTAAAACATATTTCCTGCTAGGCTCTCTAAGGCATCCGAAGTTACATTGCTTTTCTAAGCTGAAAACAAATACACTCATACGCCACCATGCATAGCAGCACTTTTTCTTTATATTTATATTATATTAAAATAGTTGGCTGGTTAGCTATATATGTTGAGCACCACCTACGGTTGGTACTGCCAGGAATATGACATAAGTAAATCTAATGACCTTGGATTCTTTATATCAGTAGTTCTATTAACAAATGAGTTACCATTCTTTCATATGTATGAGCGAATGCATTTATATTGTTAAAAGATATATATATATATATATATATATATTAATATATGCCAGAGGGTTTTTAAACACATTTGTTCTGTGGTTTGATACATACTGAATTTTTTTTTTTGTTGTATAAGAGGTAGATAAAAGTGGTGAGAATAAAAAGTGAGAGAAATAATTGAATAACATTCGTGAAGACATATTTTTCTTTCATAAAGATATTTCTTTTGTTTCAGCCTTCATGATCATAAAACTTAGCAATATCAATAAGACAAATATTTTCAAAATATTTCAAGACAAAAACCATATATAAATGTGTGTGAATGCATATTTGTATGTATCAATGAATGTATCTATCTATTATCTTTCTATCTATCAATCCTTATCTCTCTCTCTCACTATATATATACATACATATATATATATATAAATAAATAAATATATATGGGGTGAGTGGTATACCCTTCAAGCATCTTATAGTTGTTTATAATTGGTTTGCCATTCAGTTAAAAGAGGAGCTGTTGGGAAGAACTAATGATATTTCTATTGTCAGTTTCTTACTTACATTTTTTTTGTTTCTTTTTGTTTTTGTTTTTTTGATAAATCAATATTTAACCAATAATGAGTCTTAATGCATTGGAAACCTAAATATACATCTCTAAGCTGTAAAAAATGTAGGTAATATGAAAAGCAGTATATATACACATTGTTCGATTCATATATATGCAATTACTGTACATTGGTTACTGCTTACAGCAATCTTCATATTGACTATGCTTATACAAACATCCTCAAAGAGAAACTTTAAACTGTCAGTATGACTAATAATCAAAAAGATATTTTCTCTTTATGCATCCTGAATTAAGTGTTGTTTTTCTTACATGATTGTTGTGAATGTGTAAGAAAATCGATGATGAAATGTATCAAATATGATTTTAAACAGTGCTCAACTGAGATCATTATCAGTTTTTCATAGTCTTAAGTTATTTTGTAATTTAGTCTAAATTTTTTTTATTAAATTTTTGTATGCATGTAATTTGTTAAAAAATTTTGATAAGAAAATTGAGTAACACTTAAGGATAAATAAAAACAAAATATGGACTTATATTTTAGGAATATCATATGAAATGTTAAAATTGACTTATGTCAATTTTAACATCAAAGGAAACTATTACGTGTTGGTAAATATATACAATAAAGAATAATTTTCATATATTTTTTTTCTTTATTTAACAGTTAAATGCATTGCATTGTTTAGAAATATAATAAAATAAAGATTACTAACAGAATGAAAACAATAAAGAAAAGCATAAAGTGCATACAAAAATATAGTTATAATTCAATAATTATAATAGTAATTCTTTTTACTACAGGTGCTGGAGACACATAAAATGCACTCATGCTGCTGCTGCTGCAAAGATGCACCCATGCCAGTGGAACATAAAAAGCACCCAACATAGTCTGTAAAGAAGTTGGTGTTATGAATGGCATCCAGCCATTGGAACCATATCACAACAGATAATTGGAATTTGGACAGTTCTCCAGCAAACCAACTCTTATCAAATCATCCAACCATTCCAGCACAGAAGCCAGATGTTAAACAATGATATATACAAGGCCCGAAATTGTGGGAAAGGGAGCTAGATCATTATGTCAACCCCAATGCTCAGCTGGTACTTATCTTATAGACCTTGAAAGGATGAGAAGTAAAGTTGACCTTGGCAGAATTTGTATTCAGAATTTAAAAGCCACAAGAAATGCCACTAAGCATTCTACCAGCTTGCCACCTTAATAATAATAATTATAATAACCCTTTCTACTAGAGGCATAAGGCCTGAAATTTGGTGGGAGGGGTCTAGTTGATTACGTTGATCTCAGTGTCTTAACTGGTACTTAATTTGTTAACCCCAAAAGGATGAAAGGCAAAGTTCTCCTCGGCAGAATTTGTATTCAGAATATAGCAATGGGTGAAATACCTATTTCTTTATTACCCACAAGGGGCTAAACACAGAGAGGACAAACAAGTACAGACAAACGGATTAAGTTGATTATATCGACCCCAGTGCATAACTGGTACTTAATTTATCGACCCCAAAAGGACGAAAGGCAAAGTTGACCTCGTCGGAATTTGAACTCAGAATGTAGCGGCAGAGGAAATACTGCTAAGCAGTTTGCCCGCCGTGCTAATGTTTCTGCCAACTCACCGCCCTCAATAATAATTACAGTAATAAAATAATAACAAACTCTTGCAGAAACCTAATCATTCAAATGTAGAAGATAGTATTCAGTTGCTCAGTTACCCTGGTGGTGTGACAGGACATTCCTGGACCTTCTCCTTTAGACATGAATAACTTGTCATGTATATGAAACAGAAGAAATAGGAGCGGATACTTGTGGTTGGTACAACTATTGTCTGCAATGATACTGAATACTATCTAGAGAAAAGCTCTGCTAAATGTTTATTGTCTGTGTATTCTTTTACTTCCTTTTATTCTCTTGCTTGTTTCAGTCATTTGACTGTGACCATGCTGACAAATTGACCCCTGGACTTATTTGTTGTAAGCCTAGTACTTTTTCTATTGGCTTCTTTTGCCGAACTTCTAAGCTTCAGGGATGTAAACATACCAACATCAGTTGTCAAACAAATATATATATATATATATATATTGGCCTGCTCACTTAGCCAGCAGGGTGGCATCATTTGAAGGCAAAAACAATGCGAAGCGCATTGTGACCAGCGATGTGTAGCAACATCTGATAGCCTGGTCGGTCACGTGATCACGTGATATATATATATATATATAATATATATATATATATACAATATATATATATATATATACAATAGACTACCAAATCCACTCAAAGCTTTGGTCAGCCTGAAGCTATAGTAGAAGACACTTGCCCAAGGTGCCATGCAGCAGGACTGAACCTGGAACGATATGGTTGGGAAGCAAGCTTCTTACCACACAGCCATATCTGTGTCTATATTTAAGTTGTTTGTTTAATAGTTTATGCAATTTACATTATCTGTTGTAAAAGTGTTAAATGAAATATTTAATGTAATATAAAAACATATGTTAGGGTTGGAGGAATTCATCAGTGCAGAAAGAACATGTGAAAATACATGCATACATGCAAGTAATTATTGGGACCCTGAGATATGTAACACATTGCCTAAATACCAGCCTTGAGAAATTAGACTTCTCAAAACCAGAAAGGAGAAAGCTAATTCAAAGACTACAGATCCAATGCAGCATTGAAACTAAAAATCTGTAAAATTTTGCAGAAGTATATCATTTAAGTGTATATGAGTATGTGTACATTGGCAAGTATTTGCATAAGAACATGTACATAAGACGAAACATTCAAATCTGCACGTATACATACACACATTCAAAAATACTTTGTTGTTGATGTTGAAATTCCAATGAAGGATCCTTGGATCAGGTTAGAAACCAACTCTGTATCTATTGGCATGAGCTCTTGAAATAAAACTGAATAAAATACGTGTACATACATACATACATGCATACATACATACATACATACATACATACATACATACATACATACACACACATATTTACATACATACATACATACATACATACATATTTCTAATGTAAATATTTAGCATTCCACTCATGTAAATTATTTTTTAACATTTCTTTTTGCTAGTAATCTGATTACAATATAACTTAGAATCCTTGTTAGTGTTCTATTTCATATTTCCCCCAGGTAAATCTGTATAACTTTAAAAAATGTAAATCATAAGTAGTTTGACATGTATTCATATTATATATTAAACAGTTTTCATACAAGCATTCAGCAATGTGTATGTAACTTCTTTGCAATATTTCTATATCAGCGTAACATAATCTACAGTTACTCTAGTTGCTTTGACCTATGCCCTTCACCAATCACAGTAGAGTATTATTTGAAGCAGTAGAAGCCATTGTTTACCTTTGGTTGCTTGTCTCTGTGTGCTGATGAGAACTGTCTATGTCTGTTCCCTAATGAGAATAGACAGTTCACAATCTTTGTAAGGACTACTGTGAATTAGAGACATTTATTCTTTCTCCTCTGTCCTTTTCTTTATTCTTACTACATAAGACTTTCTTTTTCTCTATCTTTTACTTTGTTTCAGTCATTGGATTCTGGCTGTGCTGATACATGACCTCTAAGGGTTTTATCATGCAAATTGACTCCAGTGATGATTTTTAAGTCTCTCTCTTCTTTTTTTGTTTTGCTTGTTTCAGTCATTCGACTGTGGCCATGCTGGAGCACCGTCTTTAGTTGAGCAAATTGACCTCAGGACTTATTCTTTGGAAGCCTAGTACTTATTCTATCGTTTTTTTTTTTTTGCTTAACTGCAAAGTTACAGGGACGTAAACACACCAGCATCGGTTGTCAAGTGATGTTAGGGGGGGGGACAAACACATACACACACACACACATACACACACACACACATATATATATATATACATATATACGACAGGCTTCTTTCAGTTTCCATCTACCAAATCCACTCACAAGGCTTTCGTCGTTCCGAGGCTATAGTAGAAGACACTTGCCCAAGGTGCCACGCAGTGAGACTGAACCCAGAACCATGTGGTTTGTAAGCAAGCTACTTACCTCACAGCGACTCCTACACCTAGTCTGGTACTTATTCTGTCAGTCTCTTTTGCCCAACTGCTCTGATATCAGAATATAAACAAACCAGCACCAGTTGTCAAGCAGTGGTTGGGAGGAAAGATAAACACACACACACACATGCACACACACACACACACACACATGACAGGTTTCATCTTTCAAATTCACTCACAAGCCATTGGTCAGCCAGAGGCTATAGTTGAAGACACTTGCCCAAATATACTGTGCTGTAGATGTGAACTTGAAACGACACGGTTCCAAAGCAATCTTCTTTGCGACAGAGCTATGCCTGCAACTGTGCACTGCAAAGACTTTAGATGAATTTTCATAATTTTTATCTCACATATTTTATATCATATTGAATTTGTTTATTACATCTATTTAGCAGCAATAATAGTAGTATACCCTGCAATTTTAAATCTAAATATTGACAGCTTAATAATTAGATTTAACACTTAATGTCTCTTCAGTTCACATTGTTTTTAGAAAGACAAAAAACAAAAATGAAAGTAAAACATAACTTGTCTAAGCATTGCATGTGACAACAACATCTTACACTAATTACTCAGTTTTTACCTCCCTCCTCACTTCAAAAAAGGCTGAGACTCTTTTTCTCAACAATCTGTTGATATTAATTATTGCTAATACATTTTTTAAATTTGTTATTGTTTAGTCACTGAACTGTAGTTACAAATGAGCACATCTTCAATTTGTTTTAAATACATATTTACATGTTTACATCAATACTAATGCTTTATTTTGTGCTTATCTTAATCAGAGAAATGGAGGACATATTTCCTAGGTTTTACTCTTTAGTGACCTTAAGTGTGGAAGCTATGAAGTTGAGCATCCATATATATATATACACACATGCGCATACACACATATATAGTATATATATATACATATACATACATACATACATATATGTGTGTGTGTGTGTAAATTTCAAATGATGAGAAATGAGAATGAGTGATTAACACCGCATTGGGGGATAAAATTACATTATTTGTGTGTTAAAGCTACCATTGGTTTCATGTTAAGAAAATCATCTTATATCTTAGCAATTTTTCAAGCTGATTACAAGGTAAAATGATGTTCATCTGCATTTTCGATGAAGAGAAATGATCTCGGGGAAAGTATCACTAATTCTCAGTCTTGTGAAGAAAGCAATAAATCAAGAGGTGCTACTATTGGGTGACACCTTTTGAGTGATCATCGTGCTTGTAGAGGGCCATGTTGGATGGTGAATTTGTTTGTGTTATGTTATATTTTGGGTATATGTGATATTCATATGTTTGTGCGCCGAGAGAATTCATGGGGGAGGGGATTCTTCTGTGTGTGGGTTTCATGTGTTGTGTATATTCAGTGTTCTTATTCCGGGAAAGAAAGTATCCTGGTGTGTTTAGCAGCACAGCCAGTGGTTCCACTTTGAAGTGTCAGATAGTGAGGTAATGTTTGTGCATGCAGGGAGAGAATGCTCCATCGCTAATATTTAGGATGTTACCTGTTGACTGTATGATATTTAACTTTTCAGTGAAACACAACTCACATTTGGTACCCTGCCCTCTTTATTTTCTGGCTTTTGCAATGATGCTCAATGTTATCTGGGGTTGCTTATTCCTCCTTCTTTCAACGTCCATACCATACTGGATAGGGATGTCACATGTATTTTATTTTTGTTATTGAATGATGCCAGGTATTGTGTGTAATCACTTAAAGGTGTTACCCAAGAGTAGCAATCCTTGATTTATTTTCTTCTTTATGAAACTTTGTGAGAATTGTTTTGTGTTTTCATATAAAATGGAGATGAACACCAGTTCTCGATGTGATCGGCCTGAAAAGATGTTAAGATATAAGATAATTTTATTAATATGAAACTAACGGTAGCCTTAATACACAAATAAAGAAATATATATAATCAGGTAAGATCAACAAAAAATTGCTCTATCCAGTTAAAGGTGTATCCAAAATGAAGACGATAAATTGGAAAATTAAGATAGTAAGATATTTTCCTAACTATATGTGTGTGTGTGTGTGTGTGTTTGTGTGTTAATGGTATTTTATAAGCTTAAAGCAATCACCATGCAATGACCTCAGAAAATGGTCTAATAATGAGGCATATAAGCCCTCGACAAAAAAAGTAGGTTTTCCCATATGCGTTGGACTCGACCCCACACCTCTTTGTTTATGTGACTAAGTGTGCTACCAATTACACTAGTGAACTAACCTGTTTTTTTCTGTAAGATTTAAGAACGTAATAATTAGTTCGTAGTTGTTTTTGTAAACAAACTTTCATGAGCCTTTACTGCGGATGGTTTTGTTAAGCAATGTCAAGTTTTACAATTCTGTATATAATAATAATAGTATTTTATAAGCTTAAAGTTTATAGCGATCACCATGCAATGACTAAAGAAAATAGTCTAATAATGGGACATATAAGCCCACGATAGAAAGGTAAGGCCAGCAAAAACATTGCTCCATCCAGTGAGAGATGAATATCATTTGACGTACAGTGTATAGATATACGCTACTAATAGTTTCTTGCTTTAGAGACACAGGTCTAGGCAGGTTTTTATAACATACTTTGTGTCTCCAAGCAGTCTTCAGGCTCTGAGCATGTGGTCTATTCAATTTGCAAATCAAAATGCTGGTACAAGAGAAATTGTGAGAAAAAAAGGAGAAAGTAAATGCAAAAAGTGGAAGGCGGAACAAAAATGGAATTGCAAATCAAAAAGACCATGTACTCCAAGGCTGAAGACTGGTTGGAGACACAAGGCATATTACAAAAACCTGCCTAAGCCAGTGTCTCCAAAGCAAGAAACTATTTGTATCTTGTATCATTATACTGTGTACATAAAAGAATATATATGTATGTTTGTATTATTTCTTTGTAGATGTTAACTTGTAGGTTGTTTAGCTATTTTTCTAGAGAAATAATCTTTGCTTCTAGCATACACCATTCGTCATTTAATTGCTGTTTTTCTATTGTGGTACGGTATGCACATGTCTGCTATACTATATCTTTCATACTTCTCCATCCTCAGTCATTTCAACTTTGGTTCTTAGACATCTTAAGCATGATTTAATTAGTTATTTTCTAAACATGCCTTTTCTTAAACATGTCACTACCAACTCACATGCAGTATGAAGTACTAATAATGTTTAAAATCTTTGCAGATTTTCAGCAGACTGCCACAGTGTAAGCATTTTATACAAATTAACAGAAGAAAAGCAATTCACATCATGCTTGAAGAATATTTGACTTTATAAAACTTCTCCTCATTAGCTTGGCTAACACATTTACAGAATGTAATTAGCTGAAGTTTCTGATTAAATTTGAATAAAACAAACTTACAAGCTCTACAAATATTAGAATAACTTAAATATTAGATTGAATTACACACACACGCACACACATTATTAGTAAAAGTTAAGCAGCAGATATAATAACTCTAATTATCTCTAATCTCTTTTGTGTAAGTTGAAACATTGCTATATTCTCATTCCATATATCTGTTTATCCAATATATAGGGTTTCTTTCCAACCTAATTTATACAAGAGTTCCATAAAACCATATTGATTTTAGAGTTGATATCAAAAATGTTTTCTTTATTTTCTTCATTTATAATATTTTCATGTATTATTTTTTTAGCTTATGTTTCAGTTCCTATATCTATACTAATTATCGCTATTGTTGCATAGTCTATTTTCTTTTCTTTATTTTTACAGCTTTTTCTTTTTTTTTTCCATTTGGCCACAATTCTTTCACATGAAATTTCTAAGAATTTGTTAATATAATCAGAGAATTGTAAGTAAGCATTATGAATGACTGCCATTTTCAATTGAAATAACTATTTACTGTTATAAAAGCCATCTTTTTGCAATTTTCAGTATTCGTTCCATTTTAATAATCATCTCTAAAATTAATAAAATACAGTCATAATTTGTACATTAAGTTAAAATATATAATCATAATTATGATTTTAAAAAAAAATTCATTTCGAAGATAAACAGAATTGTACTTTGTCTTCTCTGTGTACTTTTAATTAATGTGATAAAAATTTGTTTTGCTAATAATGCAGCTATTGTTTTGACTTGTAACTGAATTTTGTTAGACACAACATATGGGATTGAAAGCGTAGCAGTCAGTGAGGTATTGAAATGTGAATTGGGAAAAGTATGCTCAACCATATCTGTATAATGTGCTGAGGTTGCTATATCTGTCATGGGAAAATAACATGCCTTCATAGCTCATGGAAGCCTTATTCATATTTCGATTATCTCCAGACAGAATATATGTAATTCTTTGTGTTTTGGCATCTGTAGGTCAAACATTAATAAATTGCATGTCCAGAAAGCTGCACTCTATTGCATGCATAGTTTTCAGAATGTCAAATTGCAATGCAGTGCTTCTGCTGCTTATGATTGATCTGAGGGCATTTAGGATTTTATGAATGATGTATAAGTATCTCAATGGCATTTTTCCTGTTTCTCTTTCTAACCTACTTCATATTAAAGTCTCATCATTGTGTGTGTGTGTGAGAGAGAGAGAGAGAGATTTTTGAACTAAAGTTATGGTGACGAGGCTTTTCTCTTTTCATTCTCAAAGATATTAGAATCCTATTGTTCTCAGGCAGTTTAGCTTGACAGAAACATTCTCCAAGAAACTGTCTTTTATGATTTTGACTTTTTGCCCTCATCCCCATTTCTGATGAAGTCACTTCATTAAGTTCAATACTCGTTAATGGTACTGTTCCGCCTTTCTGATTTAAAAATGCTAGCGATACTTAATCTTGTTTAAATGTTCCAATCAGTTTCATATGAAGTCTTAAAGGCTTTTAAAAAATTATTTTATATAAACCCCACCAAAACTTAGAAACAGAATCCTTTTAAATTTCATCCGGCTGCATCATACAAAAATATTTTTCTCCTATATTAAAATCTAAAGTCTCTTTGTAATGAAAGTTCCAAACCTCGAAGCATAGGGTTGAACCTAAAAGCCTAAAAGTTAATCTGGCAAGGTATGAGTAAGAGCATGACATCCAACTGTTAACTATATTTCCTTGCTTAATATATGGAAAAAGTATAGAGAGAAAACAACTTAGAGCTGTACTCACATATCTGGAATTTTGCATAGAAATATATTGTATTTGGTATTTCACATATAAATGCATTGAATTGGCAGAGTCATTAGAGTGTAGGACAAAATGTTATGTGATAATTGTACTCTGAGTTCAAATACAGCCTTGGTCAACTTTGCCTTTCATCCTTTTCAGGTTTATAAAATACGCCGGAGGCATGTAAAAAACACCAACCTATCGTGGTCGTTGCCAGCCTTCCCTGGCACCTGTGCCAGTGGCACGTAAAAAGTACCCACTGCACTCATGGAGTGGTTGGCGTTAGGAAGGGCATCCAGCTGTAGAAACACTGCCAGATCAGACTGGACCCTGGTGCAGCCTCCTGGCTTCCCAGACCCCGGTTGAACCGTCCAACCCATGCTAGCATGGAAAACGGACGTTAAATGATGATGATGACGATGATTTCTAGTCTAACAGAGTGGGCTGGTGAAACTGCTAGAGTATTAGATGTATTTGATATTGCCCTTTGTATTCCGAGTTCTTGGTTAGTAAATTTAATGTTTTGCATGGGTGTTTTTAGTGGAGTTCATTCTGTTGTAAGGATTTGGGCCAAGTCTCTTGTTTGAAGTTAACTTCTTGTCTGTCTTCCACTGTCCTCAGAGGTTTTGGAAAATAAGCTGAGTCATAGATACTGCCGTTTCCATCCATAATTAAGTGATAATAAAATATATTGTATCCAAAAGAATTCATTATCTGACTGATTAATAGTTTTACTCATCAACACTGCTGCAACTTATAAACACTTTTTCTTTCACTGCAACTGCTGCTGCTGCTACTACTACTACTACTACTACTACTACTACTACTACCACTACTAACACTACTACTACTACTACTACTACTACTACTACTACTACTACTACCACCACCAGCACCACCAACACCACCAACACCGCCGCCGTCGCCACCACCACTACCACCACCACCGCCACTACTACTACAATGCTTTTTACTTCCCTAAAATGGTTAACTGCATAGACTTTCTATTCAAACCTACTCACTGCATCTCTCACTCCTCATCTACAGGAGTCTCACTTCCTAGATTTGGTACTACACTCAGCTATTCCTCCTATAGTACTGCTTTCTATAGCAAAATTATAGGACTCCCTCTCTACCTTAGGTTTTCTTTTTTACCTACAGGTATTGATTTATAAATGTTCAAAATGAATATCAACTGCATCACCCACACTCTGTAAGATCCTGAAAATATTAAGGTTACTGTCCTTCTTTTTTTTAAATAACTTGATAAAAAATATAAGTAATCTGCACAGGGAGTGTAATGTATGACTTGTAGCATTCATAAGAGGAAACATTTTTAAATCCTGCAATGTCTAACTAATCATTTTTTCCTACTTTGTTTCTCTCAAGATCATTTTGGATTTACCACAGTCCTATAATTATTCATAAAATTTTATTTTGATTTCTGGAATATTTATATTTATATCACTAAATATAAGTTTCTAATTGTGCTACCAATCCACTTCCACTTCTTAAATATTTGCTCCCTAAGCGAAACTTGATTTGTTCTTTGCCATAGCTCTGTATTGCTTATGTGGTCGGGCCATCTAATTTTAAGTATATTACGCAAGCATCTGTTGATGAATGATTGTATTTGATTATTTGATTTAACTGTTGTTTGCCATGTCTCAGCCCCAAATGTAGCGAAAAGTGCTTTGCAGTGGAAACCGGATGGATATAGAAAGAGAGGTAGACCTAAGAACTCATGGCATAGATCAACACAAAAGGAACTAGAGAAAGGGGCACATTTATGGCAGAGTATAAGTATAGAAGCGAAAAATTATGTGACACGGAATTCAATTATAAGTGGCCTATATTCCGCATTGGAGGGTTAAAGGCAGGAAAAAGAAAACATAAGTTTCAACCTTTTATAAAACCATAAAATCATGTCAGTTATCTTCTAAATGACTACCAACATGAAAAAAAATCAATTCAATTAAACAAAAGGCTCTTGTATCATGGTCGATATTGTTTTGAGCTCAGTTAATATAATTCAAAACTGTTTGATGGAAATTTTGATTTATGTGTAAAACTAAGAGGTTATATTTATTCCCACTTAAATGTGCATGCTCTATTAGAACAAACTGCATTGTGGAAGTGACTACGTGAGAAACTCTCATATTGGCCTTTGGTGCAAAACGCTAACTTGTTTTATATTGCTAGTAGGGAGACAAACCCCTGTCACCTCCAGGCCAAGACCACCATGAATTTATCTTCATGTTAGCGATATAAATAAGAGTGCATTTTGCATCAAAAGCCAATATGGGAGTTTCTCTCATGCTAACTAACACAGTATAGTTTGTTCCAACAGAACATCCATGTTTAGGTGGGAATAAATATTACTTCCTGGCATTAATACTGCTTGTGACATCATCATCATCATCATCATCATCATCGTTTAACATCCGCTTTCCATGCTAGCATGGGTTGGATGATTTGATTGAGGTCTGGTGAACCAGATGGCTGCACCAGACTCCAATCTGATCTGGCAGAGTTTCTACAGCTGGATGCCCTTCCTAACACCAACCACTCTGAGAGTGTAGTGGGTGCTTTTACATGTCACCAGCACAAGGGCCAGTCAGGCGGTACTGCCAAAGGCCATGCTCAAATGGTGCTTTTTATGTGCCACCTGCACAGGAGCCAGTCCAGCAGCACTGGCAACAACCTCGCTTTGAATGTCTTTTATGTACTATCAGCACAGGTGCTAGTAAGGCAATATAGGTAGCAATCACACTTGAAGGGGTTTTTTTTTAATGTGCCATCGGCACAGAGGCCAGCTTGTTGCTCTGACAACGATCTCATTAATATAAATGACATTAATATAAATGAGTAACATTATGAATTATTGGATTAGACCAGTTAAAATGATTCTGGATTATATCTTTGAGAATACTGTTGGGCTCTGTCATCACTTTGATGAATGAGGGTTCAGCAAGGCACAGCTGCACAGTGTCCTTATTTCAATGTTTTGTCAAAGGACTGTGGAAAATGACCATCACCCTACAGCTGGGTCAAAGCTGAAGGCTTCCAGTAACACCCTCTACTCATTGCCTCTTTTTTTTTCTGTTGTTATAAAGAAAGTGTGATTGTGTTGGTACTGTGCCTTGGTTTGATGAACAGTCTGCATGAGGTATATTATTATAGTGGGAATGGTTTGTGCAGAGCCAGTCCCCTTTTATTTGCCCATTAAATGTATATTGGTCTGGTGCAACAAATGCCAAGAACCCAGTAGATATCAAAATGTTAGATGAAGTTAGCTCTAAACTAGTTAGCTTTTTATAACATAACTCTAAGAAAATTATTTTGTAATATGTAAACAACAGTTATGATAGAGCAATGATTATTGAAGAAGATTCAGTGTGACTTCACTATCAGATGTTCAGAAATGCATTGAAAGAACTATTAGAGCAAACCATTTTTCTTGACGACATCCAAGTTATTGGGTGTGATTCAATCTATTCTATCTTCTCTCAGACAAAAATTACCTTTTGTTTTGTGGAAAAGAAATTATTTTTATTACTGCTTAGTACTTACAGATGAGACGTACTTTTAAAATTTGCTTTGATTGATATACTGTGGCATGAAATGAATATATACTGTTGTTTATAGCCTATCATGTAATTAAAGTAAAATAACCTAAGGCTAAAGAAATCATTTACCAATCATTTACCATGATAATCATTTACCAATTCATTTCTTTTTTTCAGTTCATTTAATATATTCCTTCTTTCTCTCTATTTTTTCACAATTATAGGAACTTATAAATTGTTTGCAGCATGTCTGTTCACATTGGAATACTGGTCTGAATGGATTTATACACCTGAAATAAGCTGTTGTATTTCTTATTACTAAGTGTGTATAATAAAGTGAGACTGTGGACAATTTAAACATTATGTTACAATATTTCTGTTGAAACACACCAACTTTGTTTCAAGTAATACTGAATATAATAAGAAGTTTAATAAAATATTTTTTATGTTGGTATTAGGAACATAAATAAACATGAAATTTTGATATTAATTTATGATCCAAATACCATCTTAATAATTACTATTATTTCACTAAATTCTTTATTATTTTGAAAATTAATTGAAACAAAGCAGTATTACTCTAAAAAATAGTCTGTTACATTAAACTTTCTACAAATTAAAAAAGAAGTTTCTCACTGAAAGTAAATCTTGTCTAAAAACTCTTAAGACTTGGAGGCAGCTTCAAGTAATTAAATTAAAATGTATTTTACTGATATAATAGATAATTTTATAAAATGGGCAAAAAAAAAGATATTTTCTGGTAAAACAAACAAGTCTGAATTTTCTTCTCTGTCTTCCTCTTTCTCCTCTATTTCTGTCACCCTTGCCATCTCTCTCACCCCCCCCTCTGTCTCTTTCTGGACATTAGCTTCATAAACTAGAGTTAAATTTCATAATTTCTAGAGTTTAGTTTCTATAAGTGGCTGAATTAGAGTCTCTCAGTCTTCATCTTTTCATAATATTCTTAGGTGAAGAGTTAAAAACAATGGCAATTGCATGGAGATATAGAAAATTTGAATTATTGATCCAGATATCAAGAAATATAACCATATTTTGTGAAAGAATCCTTTGAACAGATGACTTCAAAGTTAATATATTTAAAAATATTTTTCAAATTTTAGTGGTTTAATGATTGGATTGGTTTTCTAACAATATTTTAGTGAGCAAAAGCTGCATGGTAGGTGATTTTCAAAAGTAGGTCATGGGTATTTCATATGAAATCAGCTTTAGGCTCCAAGTGATAAAGCAAAATCAATTTATAAAGCTAAAAGAGGTAACCAGAATCAAAGTAACTAAGTATAAGTTACAGAGTGGGGGAAAAATATAAAATATTCAACATATTAAAATATTCACTATATAGGTGTAGGAGTGGCTGAGTTGTAAGTAGCTTGCTTACGAACCACATGGTTCTAGGTTGAGTTCCACTGCGTGGTACTTTGGGCAAGTGTCTTCTTCTATAGCCTCGGGCTGACCAGAGCCTTGTGAGTGGATTTGGTAGATGGAAGCTGGAAGAAGCCCGTCATATATATATGTGTGTATATGTTTGTGTGTCTGTGTTTGTTCCCCCAACATCGCTTGACAACCGATGCTGATGTGTTTAATTTCCTGTAACTTAGCGGTTCAGCTAAAGAGACCAATAGAATAAATACTAGGCTTACAAAGAATAAGTCCTGGGGTCGATTTTCTCGACTAAAGGCGGTGCTTCAGCATGGCCACAGTCAAATGACTGAAACAAGTAAAAGAGTATTATTTTGATGATATCAACATTCAACAAATATGAAGAATGTAATTTAAAATATGAAAAAGTTTAGTCAGATCATGTAAAAGTTGAATAACTTTTTAGGGCTAAAGCATATATTTTTTTAAACAATCTTGGAAAGGAAACAGAATTATTTTTATACAGATTTGGAATCCTGCAAATATTTAGTATCTCTTAAGGTCATTACAAGTAATTTAGTCTCATTGTGAAACTTTTCTTTAAAAACCCTTTTGTGAGAATTAAATGTTTGTCCAGCTCTTTTAAAAAAACTTCAATTTAAAGATTTAAATTTCACTCTTTTACTCTTTTACTTGTTTCAGTCATTTGACTGTGGCCATGCTGGAGCACCACCTTTAGTTGATCGAGCAAATTGACCCCAGGACTTATTCTTTGTAAGCCTAGTACTTATTCTATCGGTCTCTTTTTGCCAAACCGCTAAGTTACAGGGACGTAAACACACCAGCATCGGCTGTCAAGAGATGTTGGGGGACAAACACAGACACACAAACACACACACACACACACACACATATATATATATATACATATATACGACAGGCTTCTTTCAGTTTCCGTCTACCAAATCCACTCACAAGGATATGGAAATGATAGAAAATAAAGACACCTACATGGATAAGAAATCTCTAAAAGAGTTAAAAGCTTAAAAGAGAATTGCTCATGTGCAGTTAAAAGGCATGCTTTGCAATCATGTGATTTCAGGTTCTGGCCTTGGTACAACACTTTACCTTCTACTATATCTCTGAGATGACAATTTCTTTGTGAGTGAATTTCATATACACAAACCGTATGAAAGTTCATCATATATATGTGTGTGTGTGTATGGGTCTTGTGTTTTTCCTGCTCACACAACTGCTTGGTTTGTCTATGTCCCTGTAGGTTAGTACTTGGCAAAAGAGACTGATAAGATAAGTACTAGACTTTAAAAACCAAAAAAAAAAAGTACTGGAGTTATATATTCAACTAAGCCCCTCAAGATGGTGCCCGAGATGGCCACAGTCCAATGATGGAAACAAATAAAAGATAAGAGAAGATAGTCATCAAAGGAACAAAACTCATTTTGAATTGAATGCTATCTAAATTTTGTATATTGATTTCTTATATTGGCACAGAATTATTCATTTAGAGGACACAGACATAGTTGATTTAATTAAACATGACATATAACTTGTACTTATTAGTGCAAGAATAAAAAGGAAATTGAGACATAGCAAAACTTGAACTCAGAACATGGAAAGATGATGTTATACACTGCAATGGTATTTTATTTGAAGTTTCTCTGCCCTTTTACTACCTTTTTTGATATTCAATTAATAAAGGGTAAAGACCCCCTTCGGTCATGAATGACCATGGGATTGCACCTAGAAAGTTACCCTCCTAGACACAAGTCCGGGCAAGGTTGTTTTATGGAAGACCAGCAGTCGCCTATGCATACCAGCCTACCCTCTCCACGCCACCAGTGTTATCCAAGGGAAAGACAAAGGTCGATACAGCTTGGCACCAGTGACGTCGCAACTCATTTCTACAGCTGAGTGAACTGGAGCAACGTGAAATAAAGTGCCTTGCTCAAGAACACAACACGCAGCCCGGTCCGGGATTTGAGCTCACAACCTCACGATCGTAAGCTCGACGCTCTAACCACTGAGCCATTGTATATAATAATTGATTTATTTGTCTACAATTCATTTAAATTGATTTCCTTGTCTACAATCCATTTAAATTGAGTAGCTTGTCTGTAATCCATTTAAAAGCTCTATGTAGAATTTTGAAATGTTTCTTTATCTTGGAGATATATTTTCCTCAGTTAACACACATTGATAATAAAGTCCCAGAAGCTATATAGCAACAATCTGGTTCGATTCTACCTCACTGTGGTTATCTGAGCTTAAAGATCTTTGAGTCCAATACTGTTTTTGTTTACGTTGATTGTATTAAAATTTATCAAACAAATGATGGAACTTGGTTTGGAAATTCAAATTACTTTTCTGTTTTCAGTACTGACATCTTATCTGAGCAAAACCAATTTGAAAGTAACATGTGATTACAGCAGACATTTTTTTTTTCTTCCAGATTCCATACTGAGTAATTACAATAATAGCCACTATTCAAGCAGATTATATTTATTCAAGAGTTTTATGACAGCAGAGAAGTTAAAGTTCTTGAGTCAGATAAATTTATTAATAAATAAACAAGGAGTCATTTTCTCTACACCTGAATAATTGTTACCCAGCTGGTCCTAGACTTGCTGGCAACTGCATTTTATCCCTAGCAGGTGATGTCATTGTAATGATGTATAGCTGAGGAGGCATTTCTTTCAAGAAAGCTTATGGATTCTAGCTTATAAATCAATGTTAGACAATTTAGTGACTTGGTAACTTTGTTTACTTCATTTTAGAATAACTTTTTCAATAAAGTAAAACTTGTTCACTAAGGAAATGTCTAGGAGACAAAAACATATGTTATTCTGTGTCTATTATTAGCTTCTTGTTCATATACTTAAAAAAAAAATACAATAGCTTCCTTTATCATTATCTTGGTAGCGTTTGTCTTTGGCTGATGTTTATGTGTTTGTTATTTTGTCATTGTGTGTATGTGTGAATATTTAATTGTGAAAGGAAAAGGAGGATAAACAAACGCAAATCACCACAAAGTATTATGATTTGTGTTTATTTATATTGTTAGATATCTAAGCAATAGCATTCATATTACTTGAAATGCCTTATTTTTAAAATGGTTTAGAGCAACAAAGATTTAATAATGTCTATGACTAGTAATTACAGAAAAAGAATGACAGAGAAAATTGAATACTTCAACTAAAAATATAAAAAAATATTTCTTCCTTCCCAGTTTCTAAACTTAAATTCTGAATATCCTCTGCAACATTTAAACAGTATGTGTTTCTTTAGAGTCTTGGAAACAGAAACATAAATTAAAAAATAGATTTAAAATTTCCATTCATTCTTTTCAGTCATGGGTCTAATTTTAACCCCCCCACACACACACACAGAGTTAGAAAAAGGGTTATGGAAAAATTAATTAGAGAATTAGTCTCAATAAGATACAGTTTGGCTTTGTCTTGGGAAGAGGTACTGGTGATGCTGTATTCCTTGTGAGCCTACTGCAGGATTAGTACATGGTTTAATATAGACCACTATACATGGTGCTCATTGATCTGGAGAAGGCTTTTGACGAGGCCCCTTGATCTGTAATCTGGAGATTACTGAGGAAACTAGAAGTTTCTGCAGTAAGGTTTGTACAAGCTATGTATGAAGGGACAGTCACCAAAGTGAGAATCAACTGTAAGTTCAGCAAAGAATTTAGTGTGCCAATAGAAGTAACCATAGCAGAGGAATTTAAAACTTGTTACCTTTGGGAAGTCCTGTATGCTGATGGCTTAGTTCTTATAGCAAAATCTCTAGAAATGAAGTTGAAATTTTACACAATGAAGCAAAATTTGGAATTGAAGTCTTAAAGTAAACCTAGTGGAAACAAAAATTGTGGTAAGTATGAAGGAAAATGGGATTCTTATAGCATCAACTAAATAGCCATGCTCTGACTGCAGAAAAGGAGTCAATAGAAATTTTATCAGGTGTGGGGGCTTAGTGAGATGAGAGACTAACAGAAAAGGTAGATTTCATGTGCATCAAGAACACTAGGGCAGTAAACACTAAAAGCTTTTGAGAAATAGATTATCTCAAATACCTGAACAGCTCCCTATAAGTATATGATAGATTTTGCAACCTAAGTGTCCAGATTAACAGTAGGGGTGGAGATTCTAAAATTATGGCTGCTAAAATATGAATGGGTAGGAAAATTTTGAAGAGCTGTTTCCTCTGTTGACAACAAAGGACTCATTCCTCAAAGTTAAAGGAAGATTATATGATGGTTGTGTGCAAAGTCCACTGCATAATTGTAAGATGTGGACCTAAATTGTGGAAGGTGAGAAAGAAATGCTAGTCCGTATGGACAATGAAATATAAGTTAACCGAGTGACAAACTTAATATAAGGAGAATCAGATGCGGCATGCAAGAGATACTGCAATTGTATGGGCACATGATGTGGATAAAAGATGGTAGCTGCATAAGCAAATACAAGTGCTCAAAATGAAGAGTAACTGTGGAAGAGGGAGACTGAGGAAGATTGGAGACAAGGTGGTAAAAAATGATCTCGAGATGTTACACCTGATGAAAGAGATGACAGAAGATTATGTTGGCTGGTGCTATACAGTGCTGCAGAGATCTTGACCTTTGGTGCAAGCTTGGTAAAATACTTGTTGAAATAATTGGACTGCATGCACCCCATGCTGCCTATTGTTTTGTGTGCACATCATCCATTTCAGTTGCCTACTCTATATCCTCACATTCCCTCACTCTCTATTCTCCTACAAGTTGTGCCTGTTCTGTACCTGCTTATCTCCCCATCATCCCTTCAACTCACAGTATCTTGCTAACCATAACTGAGAAAAAAGCACTTAATTTGTGCATATTGAATATCTCCCTTCTCCTTTACACCACCATCTAGACATGATGCTTGAGTGGGAAGAAATTGCACTCTGGCAACCTTTACCCACCCTGATTCTTCTGTCATCAGGCACTTTTTGATACACTTTTTTTTCTTTTGAGAATACATACAGGCCACCATTATATTATATTATCTCTCTTCCATAACACAGTGAGCTGGCACAAACATTAGCATGCTGGGTGAAATGCTTTAAGTTATGAGTGCAAATTCTACTGAGGTCGACTTTGCTTTCATCTTTTCGGGGTCAATGAATTAGGAACCAATAGAATATGTACCAGGCTTAAAAAAATAAGTCCTGGGGTTGATTCATTTGACTAAAATTCTTCAAGGGAGTGCCCCAGCATGACCACAGTCTAATGACTGGAACAAGTTAGACAAAAAAAAATGGACAGATTAACCAATGATACATGACCTATGTATTATCATGATGTTGACTTTTCCAGAGGATTTGAATAATTTATGTTAATTAATCTTTGAGGAATTGTTGCCCAAACTTGTGAGGCAAAACTCAGAGAATATTTAAGATTGTTAATGGATGGTACAAATATTCCTTAATGAATAACGTTTCTTATGTTGAAATGGAAGCTAGAATTTCTGGTGTTGGCATAGAAACACCAGCTCCAGCATTCAATCCTCAGAAGAGGAGCAGTTGGCAAAAAAGCCAAACATTCTATCTCCAGTTTGGTTTTCCTGCCAGTCCACTCTTATAGTCATGCCTGGTGGGTAATTACTTAAAGAGTATGATCATGAATGCAAGTTAATAAAATGAGTTTCCACCAAAAGATCTCTTGAGTAACATTACTTGACAGAGTGTGTAGCTCAGGCCTCAGAAAGCCTGTCCAGGTCAAGCTGCTGTTTCTCTGCTTTAAGAGGTCACATTTGGTTAGAATGTTACAGGAAGGAATCACAGGATGGATTCTTTAAGCTATGCCAACTGGCAAATGATCTAGGGGCAGACTATGAATGGTATCCATTTTAATTTGGTCATACTCAGGAATCCAGCAGCAAAGTGTAATGACAGCTGATTCTGACAGAACTCTGTGCAGGAGATGACTGAAAACTCTGCCTCCACAACTCTTCCAGGAATAGTGGGCAGAAAAGATGGATGGATAACTCAAAGAGATGGTTGGTGTAAGGGGAATTGTGGTGTATGAATTACTTTGAGATGGTGCAAATAAGTAATACGTTCTGAGAGAATGTGCTGGTAGTATTTTATTTACAGGCAGGGAGCTGGCAGAAATGTTAGCCCACCTGACAAGATGCTTAGCGGTATTTCATCTTCCGCTGAGGTCGACTTTGCCTTTCATCCTTTCAGGGTCGATTAAATAAGTACCAGTTATGCACTGGAGTCGATGTAATCAACTTGTCTGTTCTTGTTTATCCCCTCTGTGTTTAGCCCCTTGTGGGTAGTAAAGAAATAGAAATAGGTATTTTGTCTCCCATGACGTTCTGAGTTCAAATTCTGCTGAGGTCGACTTTGCCTTTCATCCTTTCGAGGTCAATAAATTAAGTACCAGTTATGCACTAGGGCTGATGTAATTGACTTAATCCCGTTGTCTGTCCTTGTTTGTCCCCTCTATGTTTAGCCCTTTGTGGACAATAAAGAAATAAGTATTTTATTTACAGATAGGTATAGAAAGGTTAATACTGGTTTGTGCACTCAAATACCTTAGGTTAGCAAAACTCCCTTACTTTCTACCAGGTGGAAATGTAATAACCAAAACTGCAATAGCTCTAATAAATTTTAACCAGGAATAATGTAATTTGTACCCACCCATACATAGTAGTGAGGTTAACTCTTAAAATAGTAGGCCATTCAAGCAAGATGACTAAAGGATTAAAGTGAGTGATGATATGCTGAAGCAAAATGAATGTTAAAATAATGTTGGTTTTGTGTATTTATTAATGTGTATATTTTCCAGCTGTCCTTGCTTGCTTCCTAAATTTACAATGTTTTATCAGCTCTTCTGATGAAGCATGGGCTACGGCAGTTATGAAATTATTTTATCACCAATGGAAATATTGTAGCAGCAATATTATATGGAAGTGACACTGCTCAGTGTATGTTGCTATGGTTATTCTTGTTCTTTCTCTCTCTCTCTCTCTCTCTCTCTCTCTCTGGATTAAATGTTGAAATAAAAAATATCTTAATAGCTACGCAAATCCTAGAGAAAGATAAAGAGAAAATTATTATGTTAGCAAATATTTGTTTTCTGTTAATGTTATTTTCTCATAATTTTATTTCATTTAGTTTATTTTAAAATCTGTTAAACTAATATTAGTTTTAGGGATCACATAACACCTAGGTAGGGATTTTTTTTTTATCTCTTATAAATTGATTGGCCAGCATTCTCTCCCACACACACACACATACTTCAAGATCATTGACAACCACTTTCACATGCATCACAGCCTGCAGAGTTGTTCTGAGTGTAGGTTAATGACATCTATATTATGAAGTGATATTTTTTGTTATTACATAGAATAATTACTTTTAATTTTATAATACTTGTTAATTATGCAAGATTTACAAAAGCTAGAATTTAAAATGCAAAATGAAACAACTGCAAAAAGAAATAAGAAACATCCAATGCTTAATTGCACAATTGTTTAAACCAAAAGGCTGAAGTAGTTGGCTGTCACAGAACATATTTGCTGAGGACATTTTTAAATCTATGATTTCAGAAACATTTTTATCACTTTTGTACATTTCAATTTGATACATGTTCCTCTAGTGAATGGGTATCAGTGCATTCATTTAATTATTCATTCATTTTATTATGTACACTCAAAGTTTTTGTAATACTAAAGGAAATATTGGTTTCAAATTTTTGGCACAAGGCCAGCAATTTTAGGGGATGGGATAAGTTGATTACATTGACCCCCCAGTGCTGCTAAAAGAAATGTTAACATATATTCGGACTTAAAAATTTGATGACTGGCATCCGTGCTAGTGGAGCACTAAGAGCACCATCCGAGTGTGATCGTTGCCAGAGCGGCAAACTGGCGTTCGTGCCAGTGGCACGTAAAAGTCACCATTCGAGCGTGATTTTTACCAGTGTCACTTTACTGGCACTTGTGCCGGTGTGCAGGTGACATGTAAAAAAAAAACACGATTTTTCTGTGACCATTGCTAGTACCACCTGACTGGCCCTTGTGTTGGTGGCACATAAAAGCACCCACTACACTCTCGGGGTGGTTGGCGTTAGGAAGGGCATCCAGCTGTAGAAACTCAAGATTGGAGCCTGGTGCAGCCATCTGGTTCACCAGACCCCAGTCAAATCGTTCAACCCATGCTAGCATGGAAAGCGGACGTTGAACGATGATGATAATGATGATGTTGTTTTATTTTTCAACATGGCATTTTGTATGAATGTATGAGTTTTCTCTGAATTTTCTTTAAGTTCCTCTTGAGAGAGTTCAAGCTGATTACTAACAGAGGCAAGACTTTTTAAGCTAAGAGAGTTCTCAGTGTTTGTAAATATGTGGTTGAGTTGGTGTGCTGGTTGAACTGTTGATGCATACACCTAAATGTGTGCATCTATTTACATAAGAATCTCAGATGGAAACTTTTGGAATACTTTCCAAATTTTCACTGTGCCACAAATAGATTGGATTTAGCAAACCCAGATCAGTTTCTTTTGCTCTTTCTCTGTGAATCCAAATATATTTAGGCTTTTGTGCAAATTTGTTGGTACATAACCTCAAGCACTGATGATGATGAATACAAATAAGAATTCATAGTCAGGGTACAAGAGCTCTAAGTTCTGCATTGATATTGTAATAATTATGTCTGCTTGTATGTATGTATGTATGTATGTATGTATGTATGTGTGTGTGTGTGTGTGTGCATGTACGTATGTGTGCATGCATGTATGTATGCATGTCTGTCTGTATGTATGTATGTATGTATGTGTGCAAGCATGTATGTATGTGTGCATGCATGTATGTATGTATGTATGTATGTATGTATGTATGTATGTATGTGTGCATGTATGTGTGTGTGCATGTATGTATGTATGCATGTCTGTCTGTCTGTCTGTATGTATGTGTGCAAGCATGTATGTATGTATGAAATTTGAGTTTTGATTCATTTATTTTTAATGTGTTTAAGATTTCCTTATTGCTATGAGTTGGACAAAACGTTTTGTAGCACAAGATGTCCTTCTACAACAAGATGACCTTCCTGAAACCAGTCCCTTTTTTCACATCTGGTAAGACGTATGCATGGATGACATCTATATGAGTGAATTAAGGGTGACATGCAGTGCTCTTATCAATATAGGAGGGAATAAATTTGGAAGGGATCAGATATTAATGTAGTGGTTTTAGATATTTTTGATCTGATAAAATGGGGTTTGAAAGCACTCCATTATTGCACATCTTGGACTGACATTTGATGAATCTTTCAATCTACATGGTTAGCATTCAGTTAATTGCAAAAGCGGGAAGCTTTGTGAGACACAGCTGAAGGTTATTGTAGCTGAAATTATAAATGGCAAGAGACGGAAAGTTCTTAACAGAACTGTGATATTGAAGAGAGCTCTCTTGTGTATTTCGTTATATCTTTGAAGAAGAGCTTTCTAGATATTTCCATCAATATAAATACATGGAAATAGTGAGAAACCTCTTCTTCAAACATGTAGCAATGTACACATGATATTTCTTTTCCGTATATCCATGTATTGTGCATGTGTTAATACACACACACGCATATGTATGTATATAAAAAAAATGATGCATGTATATAAATATATGTGATATATTCTTTTATTTGTTTCAGTTGTTTGACTGTAGCCATGCTGGAGCACTGCCTTTTGGTTGAAGAATTTGACCCCAGAACTTATTCTTTGTAAGCCTGGTACTTATTCTATCGATCTCTGTTGCTGAAGTGCTAAGTTACAGGGACATAAACACACCAACACCAGTTACGAAGCAATGGTTGGGGGGACAAACACAGACACAAAGACACGCTTCTGAAAATATATATTATATATACATGTATGTGTTTATTTAATAAACACAATATACATAACATATATTGTGTTTATAAAATATGATGAAGCAAAATATTTCTGATAGTTCCAAAGTCTGGTGCTCTAATGATATTTAAATATGTTAAATTTTTGAAAATTGCTGGACTGTTCTTGTATTTTAGCGGTTTCTTATACTAAAGTTTTATATGTCACATAATTGTTATAAAATATTTTGTCTCAACATAATTAAAATAGTTTGTTGATACTTGTTTTTCTGTTTTTATCAAATTATCTTCCAAACTTTGCCATTGGTTAGTCTCATTTTAGGTAAAAAATTTTATTGTGTCTCTTTCTCATTCCATTACCTATGCACATCACTGCTGATACGATGTTTATTTTTCAGTTCCACCACATCTGGTAACACATATGTGATGAATCATAACCTGACCAATATCAATATATATAATAATTCCTTTTATAATTTTGAAAGTGGGATATAGTTGGATCAGAACTGCTGGGAAATTATATCTCTACTACTATAGAATAAAAGCAGAAATAAAGGATGCATAAACATGGTGGAAAAAGCATAAAAAGAGAGAATATGGAAAAGGCCATGAGACAGAAATAAGCAAAAATGTACATTATGTGAAAGATCAATAAAATTAAGGACAAAACAGGGGTATAGAGAAGACATAAATAAATAAAAGTAGGAAAAGGAAGGTGATTTCAATGTTTGCTATGAATGGAGAAAGAGCTTTTCATCTTTCTATGCATAGTCTTGAATGCAGAGGGACACTATTGTCAGTTTATAGTCTAAGCCTGTCAGTCAAGTGTGAGGAGAAACAGGTTGTAAGGATGGATACTATTGAGCACATCAGCATCACTGATGCCATGCATGATTTGCGTAACTGTGCTTGTAATTAGATTTTCAGTGTGACTGCATTTGTGAAAGGGTGACAAACGAGAGAGAATATCTGAAAAATAAGGGAAGTTCCCTGAAGCACTTGTGAAACTGTTGAAGGAAAGACAGCTGATGTGTAGACTTCCCTGGGTTTGAAGTGCAAGCTTTAAATCTTTAGATCCTGATATTGTGATGGCAGACTGATACCTGGCATCAATTTCAAAACCGTACTATATTGCTTATTTTAATTTCTCAATATTTACAAAAGATTATGAAAAGGTGGTGGTGGTTATGATGCTGGTGGTTGTTGTTGCAGTGGTGGTGCCTGATGTGAGAGTGCGGTGATAAAATATTACAACTCATTCGTTTTACTGCAGAATCCGTTGAAGAGTTATGATGGTTGTGAAGTCGTCATACGCAGGAATTCTGTTACATGATAGGAGTAGGTGGTAGCAGTGATAATAGCAAAATTTTTATAATTGAATGAATGGCTATCACAGCAGTGACGAACAGAGAGCTGTTGCTGCCAGATAACTTTCATATTGGAGGTAGGTGTAAAAGTAATGTGAATGTCCTAGCTTTAGTGATTAAAAAAGTATATCAAATAGTTTTAACAGTGGTACACACTGTAGCAGTTCCTGTTGCCTTAACGTAAACTACTGCAGCAGCTGTAGTAGTAATAGGGGTTGAAGAACTGCTGCTGTTAAATAGATGTAGCAACAATAAGGACAGAGAACTGTTTTAATAGAAGTTTTGCTTTAAAAGTGTAGGGTTGAATATTTTTATGAAGTATTATGTTTGTGAGTTTGTGTAATGGATATTTGAATTAAAGGGGAAACTTTTATTTGGAAAATGTTTAAAATAAATAATGAGAACATGAAGAAAGTTTCTGTAATTTTAATCTGTACTAATGTACTTACACTTAACAGCAGGTGTTAAATTAGGGTATTATTTTTTTTTTTTTTCTCTTAATATCAGAAGTGAATCTATCGAACAAACTTATGAGGAATTTTAAAACAACCATTATAACCTGATACATAGCAGAATGTTGTCTGAAATTCATTGTGCCCATGTGTGCTATTTAGAGGCATACAATTTATACTGAGCTGTTTAGATGATATCTCAAAGGATTTTACATTTTCATAGAATTAGAAATTGCATTTTGCATTAGTGGTTGATGAAAGTGCCATCAGATATAATGTAAGCCTTAATGAATTTGTTTTGTAATTTGCCTTTATCTCTCCCTCTGAATATTAGATTTTCACTTGTTGCTGGATAATAAATCTCTATAACAAGTGGATTAAAACATTTTAAAAGTGTTAGAAATATCGAAGTAAACAAGGGCACTGGAAGGTAAAATTGATAGAGTGCATCAAAATAGCTCTTTCTGTATTTAATTACATCCTTATATGTTCTGGGTTCAAATTCCAACAATACACACCATGCCGTATACTCTTTCATATCATTCAGTCATTGGGGGTTAATCTAATTTAGTCACTACAAAATGTGTAGCCTTGTGTTGAAGTCAAGTCGATATCAGAATAAATAAGTCTCTGAAAAGATGGTTTTATTTAAATGTTCCATCACTAGAATGTGATTGTTAGTAGAAAATTTTATTGTAAAAAACAAAATATAACATTGAAGAATATTGTAAAAACTGTTTACATTTGATTTTTGTCAATAAATTGATTGGAACAGTTCAATACTTATAAAGCTAAAGTAATACTTCTTCATATCTAAAGTTGACAGTTTTGGCATTTCCTTGTCTAGCTTTGCTATTTACCAATTTATTATAGTATTATAAGTTTATTCAATTTGTAAAATGTTTAGTCTGAGAAGCATTAAAAACTGTAGCTAATCTTACAGACTTTGTGCAAAACATTTTCTATCAATTTTACACCTTTGCAATAATATTTGTCTAAGTAATATAAGTGAAAACATCTTGCATTACTTGTAATGTAATATGAATCCGTATAACTTCATACAAATGAAATTGAATTGAAAATTTTCTGAGTAAAAGTAATTATTGTCTCTACTCAAATGATTTATTTTATATATGGCCCCTTAACCAAAATTCTTGATTGATATTCATTGATATCAGATGTGACTCTAAGCAATCATTGGTGATAGAAATGGATTTTTATATACTTATGTAAACTAATTATAAAGGTCTGCATCTTGATGAAGGTAGGTAAAATGAATGGTTGCACAGTGGGGTACAGGAATAAATTATTAATGACAGTTTTCTTTTATATTTCATGTCCTACTGGAAGGGAGATCTCTTCTAGTCAAGTGGTATTATATGATCCAAAATAGTCTAACAGCATGTATGACTAAGATTAGAAAGCACAGTTAAAAACTGGACAGTAGTTCATCATGAGAAACATAACAGATTTCAGATTACAATATTAATGAAACTAAGGTGACAAGTGGAGGCGTGTGGCTTAGTGGTTAGGGTATCAGCATCATGATTGTAAGATTGTAGTTTCGATTCCTGGACCGGGCAACGCGTTGTGTTCTTGAGCAAAACACTTCATTTCACATTGCTCCAGTCCACTCAGCTAGCAAAAATGAGTAACGCTGCGATGGAGTGGTGTCCTGTCCAGCTAGGGAACACATATGCCATTGAAACTGGGAAGCCTGGCTAGGCTTTAAAAGGGCACATATATTTTATTTATTTAAGGTGACATACAACATGGAGGAAATGTATTGATACTGAACCTTTTGATACTGAGATGACAAAGGACTGAGATGCATAGTGTCTTGCTGTACTTAAGAACTCCCATACTCCACAGCAGAAGTGTTAAGGTTGCTTCCCCTGATGAAGTGGGTTGGCCTACAAGAGTCCTGTGCTAATGCCATACAAAAGGCACTTGTTTCACGTTAAAGCGCTCATGCAGTTCCACATAAAAGCACCCAGCGCACTCTGTAAAGTATTTGGAATTAGGGAGGACATTTAGCTGTAGAAGCCATGCTACATTAGACTGGAGCTTGTTGCAGTTTCTATGGCTTGCCAGCTCTGGTCAAACCATCCCAGCATGGACAACAGATGTTAAATGATGATGTACATGTATTCATTTTGTGAAGTTAACTGAGAAATTTATATGTTGCAGAAAAAAGTGTTATACATACGTGAAAGTGTGGTTTGGTGGTTAGGGTATTTGGCTCAATTATAAGGTTGTGAGTTCAGTTCCCAGTGACGCATTGTGTCCTTGAGCTAGACACTTTATTTCACATTGCTCCAGTCCACTCAGCTGCAAAAAAATGAGTAGTACCTGTATTTCAAATGTCTAGCCTTGCCACATTCTGTGTCACACCGAATCTCCCTGTGAACTACATTAAGGGTACACATGTCTGTGGAGTGCTCGGCCACTTGCATGTTAATTTCACGAGCAAGCTGTTCCATTGATCAGATCAACTGGAATCCTCGTCGTCGTAACCGATTGAGTGCCTGAATCTGATCAAAGGTCATTTTGAGTGTTACACTGGATACAAACAAAGATATTGAGGTCAACATAAAAGAAAATAAGATATATTTGTAATCTGCTTGAAATAGATTGAGCAATTGATTTCTTGACCATCTTAAACAGGTTTTGTTATTTAAGACAGCTGAAATATAAGGGAATAAACAACCAGTTGTGTTCTGTAGTGCTCTACTGAGTTCTGGTTCAGATGAAAGCAATAGAAAAGCTTGCTATTGTGCTAATTAGATTGATGCCAAAGAAGTAAGAATAAGAATTTTGCCTTATATAGTCAAAATGACTGCCAGAATATTTTACTTCTGTTGGTTAATAAAATCAGTGAAACATAATAAACTACTTGAACATCTCCTATAGAATGAGGGGTTGTTATAATGGAAATCTGTTTATCACCACTAATACTTGCCTCACTTCATATCCCATAAAATATTTCCAGCTTCTATAAGCCAATGAGTGCACAGTTATATATCTGTAAAATATGTACTTCAGAGATCTAGATGAAACGAATTTTATCATATTTATCTCCTAAATATTAGAGTAACAAAACCACAAAATATAGATAGAAATGCTTACTGAACATTTTGATCAATAAACTGTCTTTGCCTAATGTCTGTTCAAATAGAGTTGAATAAGGTTACTAACTACACCAACACTAACCTACATAGAATTTCTATTCCTTATGAATATTTCAGTTATATTTTTCCTATCGGTCATGAGTATAATTTTGCATGTTTTACTAGAAAGATATTTTAGTAAACCATATCAAAACCTCTCCTTAAATAAAACCAAAATTCTGTTGACGAGCTTTGTAAGAATTTATCAAAGGAACTTTTCTATAAAGCCACAGGTGACTGCTACTTGCCTTTAATATAAAATGGTAAACTACTTACTATATGAATTATGAATAAATAAATATATGGATGTATATCCATATAATTTCACTGTGAGATCAAATATGTATGGATATACAGCTATATATTTATTCACTGACAACATTGCATTGGCACTCTTGTAACTAGTGTTTGATCATCAAACATATACCATTATACAAAAGAGATCCCTTAATCACAAGTTTTGCTTGTGTTTTAAGCCTTCTTCATCTTGCAGTGAGCAAGCTTGAGAAACTGTTATATAATAATGGTTTCAAATTTTGGCACAGAAGCAACAGTATTATTGTTTCGTTTTTAATTGAAGACAAAGTCAATTACATCAGCCTTGATACTTGACTGGCCCTTATTTTATTGACCCTGAAAGGATGTAAAGAACGTTGACCTTATCAGAATTTGATCTCAGAACATAGAAAGACAAAATGCCAATAAGCATTTTGTCTAGCATGCTAACAGTTCTGTCAGGTCACTGCCTTTAACTGCTAAATAATAACATTGCTTTGATCTAAGGCTGAAAATCTTTATGAACCAGGTTTCACAACATTAAATATGTATGGATTCAAGCTGGTATATTTATACATTTTTACACTAGATGATTAAAGGAATTTTAAAGTGTTGTAATATAATCATTGGATACTTTATTGTGTTGGAATTGTTTAACTCAGAAATTTAAGCTTTGCAAAATGCTCTGTTCCAAAACCTAGAATTTATATTATTGGGAATGGCCGTGTAAAGAATCCTCACTGAAATTGCAAAATATTAAAACAGCCTCCTCCCCCTCCCCCTCCCCCTCGTCCTCCTCGTTCTCCTTCTCTACCTCCACCTCGTCCTCCTCTTTCTCCACCTCCTCCTTCTCCTCGTCGTCCTCCTCCTCCCATTTTCATCCTCTTCCCCTCCCATTCTCCTCTTTTCCCCTCCCCTGCCCCCTCCTCTTCCTCCCCTTCCTCCTCTCCTCTCTCCACCCCCCTCCTCCTCATCATCATTGTCATCATATAATGTCCACTTTTCTGTACTTGCATGGGTCAGACAGAATTTATTGAAGCAGATTTCCTATGGCCAGTTGCACCTCTTGTTGCCAGTGTGCTTCAATAATAATAATAATAATTATCTGTTTACAAAGACTGAATTCTATCTTTATCTATTATATTAGTCTTAATAATGGTGAGCTAACTGAAGAAATATGGCAAGTGTAATTTTCAGTTTCCTTAGAAAGATTGGTACATACATAGGCATAGGAGTAAGTTTGAGATTGGCAATGGAAATTTCAGTGGGTCAAAGAGAAAATAAGAAAAAAGGAATTGTAGGCATAAATTTCTTTTAAATGTATAAATCATTAAATGCATTTAACTTATATTTCTAAAAACATATCAATAATATCTTTAGTTATTGAAATCTGATTTAGTTAATATTCTTTGACAAGAATTATAAATTCTTTCAAATTAATACCTTTAATACCAAGCTATAATAATAATCATCATATTTTGCAATATTTCTAATATAAGTAGAAAACATGCATAATGGCTTAGTAATTTCTCTCAGAATATATGATTTAAACTAAGTCAATCAAAGTCGCATGTGTACATAGGTGCAGGGGTAGCTCTATGGTAAGACGTTTACTTCCTAAGCACAAGGTTCTGGGTTCTGTCCCATCATGTGGCTCCTTGGTCAAGCATTTTCTGCCATAACCTTTGTCTGACTCAAGCCCTGTGAGAGGATATGGTAGATGGAAAATGAAAGAAGCCTAGTGTATATATGTATGTATCTATGTTTGTGTGTATGTATGATAGTGCATATGTATGTATGTTTGTGTATATGTATGATAGTGTGTATGTATGTATCAGGGATGTGCTGTCTATGTAGACAAGGTAGGCAGTGCCCACCTGGGATAAAATAGATCAATAACAACATTTTCCTTTTGTGGCAAAATATACACCTAATTCAATAAAATCATAAAGGTTACTCTGATTACTATGCATAAAATGCAAAATATTTTATTCTTTTATAAATTAGGTAGACATAATTTGTCCTTGCTTTTCAAACTCAGTATTTAAGCTATGCATAGTACCGCTGTAGTACACATGCTGCATACATTCCTACAACAATGTTTTCTTTACGTGCTATAAAGGCAGAAGTAAATCTGCCTGCAACTCAGTCACACACCTGTGTTTCACTTATTTTTTGCGTGTTTTACTACATAAATGTCACCAACTGCCTACTTTGAGTAATTACTGATAGCACGTGCCTGGTATGTATGTATGTATGCATGTATGCATGCATGTATGTATGCATGTATGTATGTATGCGTATGTGCATGTTGCTGTGTTTGTGCTCCCACCATCACTTGACAACCAGGGTTTGTTTGTTAATGCCCATGTAACTTAGCAGTTCAGCAAAAAGATATCAATAGAATAAGTACCAATCTTAAAAGAACGTAAATACAGGGGCCAATTCGTTCTACTATAACCCTTCAGAGCAGTGTTCCTGCATGGCCACAGGCTAATGAGGGAAGCAAGTAAAAATGAAAGGTATGTACAACTATGTGTATATAAATCTTTTATCTTTTGCTTGTTTCAGTCATTAGACGGTGGCCATGCTGGGGCACTGACTTGAATTTTTTGTTGACAGAATCAAATCTCATTACTTATTTTTTAAGCCTGGTACTTATTCTATCAGTCTCTTTTGCCAAACTGCTAAGTAATGGGTATGCAAACACACCAGCACCAGTTGTCAAGCAGTGGTGGGGAGACAAACACAGACACACTCACACTGATAGATACACATACATACATATAGGCATGCATGCATACATACATACATACATACATACATGCATACATACATGCATGCATACATGCATGCATGCATACATACATACATGCATGCATACATACATACATGCATACATACATGCATACATACATACATACATACATACATACATACATACATACATACATACATACATACATACATACATACATACATGCATGCATGCATACATACATGCATGCATACATATATACATGCATACATACATACATGCATGCATGCATGCATGCATGCATACATGCATGCATGCATACATGCATACATACATACATACATACATACATACATACATACATACATACATACATACATATACTGTCAGTAAATCATAAATCCAAAATAGAAGCACACTCTAAGTTATATAGCAGTAAAATATTTAAAGATAGTTATGTTTCCTGGGTAACCCTATGAATCGGTCATAACTATCTTTATCTATTTCTCTCTCTCTCTCTCTCTCTCTCTCTCTCTTCTCTCTCTTATATATATATATATATATATATAATAATAATAATAAATATTAGGGAATAAATCCAAATTTACAAGGAAAAATCAGATTTAAGATTGAATCCAATTTAATAGTAAAATATTATATTATATTAAATTAGAGACAAAACCACTATTATGCAAATCAAAACAAAGAAAGACTTAAGCCAATACATAAAATAATTTATATAAATTAAAATTTAACATATGAATAACCACTACGATCGTTTCGTGTCAGCACATCTTAGACATTCTTCAGGTGGTTTCAAAACCTTCTTAGCGAGTTTTAAATTTGTTTGATTTGCATAATAGTGGTTTTGTCTCTAATTTGATATAATATATATATATATATATATATATATATATATATATATATATATATATATATATATGTCAAACGTTACAAACTACAGTCCTCCACTCTACCAACTGAGCTTAGATAAGGCTTGTTTATGGGATTACCTTGAGTTTCACATCCATAAAGCACTTAGCTTAACAGCATATCATCAGATCCCAAACCTGTTGGCTTATATATATATATATATGATGAGCTTCTTTCAGTTTCTATCTACTAAATCCACTCACAAGGCTTTGGTCAGCCTGGGGCTATAGTAGAAATAACTTGTCCAAAGTGCCATGCAGTGGAGCTGAATCTGGAACCATGTGGTTGGGAAACAAGCTTCTAACCACACACCCATATATGTGCTTATGTGTAAAAAAATCTTGAGATGGACTCAATAGCATACCAGTTCACTAGCCCCATAACCCAAAGGATTAGTTATTAATATACTAATACTGACATTGTTGTTTGTCTATGACAGAGCACACTTAATTCTCACTAGCCCTGTGCATCAAGACACAGGTAATTCTGGATGGATCACTTAGGAAAGATTTGAAAATTCTAAAAATTACAAAAACAATCATTATTCAAAAATTGCTTGTCTAGCAAATAATTAGTTTGTTTTGAAAATGTTCAAACTTATACACAACCATTTACTAATACAAAAATTAATTGAAAAGTTACTAAACTAATTATATTTGATATATTGTCAGAAAATCTTTTTTTTTTGCTTCAGATGTTGAGGAATGTTAATAAACTGATTAAAGAATGATTCTCAAATACATAACTAACAATTGTTTTTAAAACACATCTCTTATGGGCAGCATTAACTTGTCGTCTGACAGCTTAAAATCAACAACCAATTAAAGTGTAGACTGTAGAGACAGTTGATGAGTTATTTATAATGCAATGTTCTACTTGGATATTTCTAAAATCAGCCGAGTATTTATCCAGGGACGAGAAGTTCTGATTACAGAAATGAATAGAGTTATATATATATGTGCATATACATACATACATCATACATACATACATACATACATATATATATATATATTCTTATTCTTTTACTTGTTTCAGCCATGTGGCTGTGGTCATGTTGGAACACCATTGTAGTATATATGTTTATATATATATATGATTAAACAGAAGAGAAGAAAGTACAGTATATAATATAATAAATTTATATATATATATATATATATATATATATATATATATATAATATATAACACATATATTATCTATAGTTGAAATTTGCAGAAAAACTAATGACGAAGACAGGCATATGAACAACAAGCAGGTGTATTAGTTTGATGCTTGGGAGACTGTGAAAGTCTTTTACATTTTGAGCCTATGCTCTTCAACAGAAAGAATAAGAGAAAAAGAAAAAACTTGTGGATTTAGGGATCAATACACACACACACACATATATATACATACAAAATTAAACTAAAGAAGAGTAAGTACAATGTATGATATATATATAGATAAACTTAGATATGTTTCGACCAAAGATTGGCCCAGGCCATGTCTAACTTAAATTTTTATTTAAGATTTAATTTAAAGATTGCTTATCCTGCAGTTTCGTATCAGCACAAATAACATTTGTGCTGATACATAAGCAGTTTTACTACAAAGGTTGTTCTGCTTGAAATTTCAATGAAATGTCTTAATTTGATTAACATTGATTAAATTATATAGATTGCTTTTCTCATTTAAAATTTTTCCATCTTGCTCATTATTACCATTTCCTATTTACCTGACTTATAAACTAATTGTTGATTCAGCAGACCTATAACAAAAAACATTTCAGTTGTAACAATCCTTACTTTTTTTTCCTACAAAATTTCATATTAGAAAATTACAGTCCAGGATTGTATTATTGAATATATTCTTTCTTTTTAAGGAAGGAGATTTGGCTTCTATGTCTTGCTGTCTAAGTGACCATAGTAAGACATTCCCATTGGCTTAACGAGTAAATTTGTACAAATAGTGAAATAGATTTTATGCTGTAAGTAGAAGTAGAATCTAATATTTCAGACAGAACCCTTCATTGGAAACAGAAAGTTTCTGCTAGAAGCTTTAAATGTTTTTTTTATTCCTCACAAATTAAAATTGATTCCACTCTTTTAGGTTACCTTGATTACCTTTTGCCAATGCAAAATACCACTACAAATTCTACTATTTCATTGGCAAATTACTCATTTGGTTAGCTCTCAGTTGACTTAATTCAGTAGATGCTAGTGATTTAAATCCTAGTAAGAATAATAAATAAATACATATATATATAGATTTATTCCATAGAAATAAGACTAAAGCTTGTATTAAAACACTTGATAAATCAAGCTATCAGTCTATTTTATAATCTCATTGCTCAAAGTTTGTAACAATGGCATTTTATTTTTATCTAAAAGAAAAACGAAAGGAAAAAAGAGACCCACTTACTGTAATGTGTTTTCTTTTTGCATGACACTATTGCCTAAGGTTCCCATGGTCTTTCCTATAGGCTTTTCTATCCATGGACAAACCTAATCTGTTTTCCCTTTTTACACACTTGTGGAGTGGTTGGCATTAGGAAGGGCATCCAGCTGTAGAAACACTGCCAGATCAGACTGGAGCCTGGTGCTGCCCCTGGCTTCCCAGACCCAAGTCGAACCGTCCAACCTGTTCTAGCACGGAAAACGGATGTTAAAAGATGATGATGATGATTTCTGTGATAGACAATCCCTATTGATTGGCCTCACTTTTTTTTTTCACGATCCCTTTTGATCAGAACCCACCTTTTTTTTTCACGTTCCCTTTTGATCAGAATTCGCCCCCACCTTTTTTCCCCTTCTCTTCTTCCCAAAAAGAAAAGCTTTACTTTGTATTTTGTCCCTTCTGTATCTAGCCCTGCATGGCCAATAAAGAAGTCTATCTATCCTCATTCTGAGTCCAAATCCTACTGGGAGTAAATGTCTTTCAGTGTTCCAGAATTAATCAAATAATATCAGTAACATAGATAACTTAGACATGTTTCATCAAAAGATCAGCTCTAGTCATGACTAACTTGCCAGGACCACCTGATAGAATATGCTATGTCATTTTTAGACATGTCTTGTGGTATCATGTCCCATTCTAGTAGGAAGTTGTTGTTGACTGAGATGTCTCCAGGTATAGGTGGCTAATCTGATATCCCTTGAAGAAATTTGTCCAGGTTTTATTTGAAGGAGATGGGGTCTTTTTCCTCTTTGATTATTTTGGGATAATGTAAGACCTGGATCTGGACCTTTGAAAGAAAAGACATTGTTTTGTAATGAATTTATGTGTTATGAGCCTAAATTTTGTAGCCTAAATGACACATAGCCCCAGTCTTCGATTAATTCTGAATCTGATGTTAAGGTCATTTGAGCAATGCTGGTGGTATATTTTCCACACTGTGCAAATGATGTAGCATTCATGAGGTGCTGGAGAGAAAAGATTCAATGTTTTAAGGTGGTCCCAATAATCAAGATCAGTCATGCCTTTTACTTTTTAGTGAATGCTCTTTAAGGTGACTCAATTCTTATATTGTTTTGTTTGGTGTGGAGGGACTACAGTGGGCAGCAGTATTCTAGATATGGCCATACAAAAAAAAACGGTGATTCAATCCAATTGATTATCACCCACTTTTTTCTTAAAGAATATTCTTTTATACATTGCTAAATAGGATCAAGACTTCATTCTTCAACTAATTTTGATGATCAATTTATATTCTTTATTGAAATGACTAAAGATTATATTGACCAGATTTTTATATAACTAGTAATAATGTTTGAGTTTTTATAATTTAATAGACAAGTGAGATGTGATTCTTTCACTCTAGGAAGTAAATAAGAGTTGAATGGAATTGTAATGATGAAAGTCATAACATGCCGGCAGGAAAATAACATCACTAGGTGAGACAAGCTGACACTGAATTAGCTTCACTGATTGACAGGTGACGGTCTCGTTTAGAGAATGTGTGGGCTAAGACTATGTGCCTTCATTGGTCAGTTAAAGTTGAGACAGTGTCACGTGACAACTTGCTGGGACTGCCTGCTGGAGACTAGCAGCAGGTATTTAAAGGGAAATTGACAAGACAGTCAGTCATCCACTGACACTACATCGAAGAGGCCAGGGAACAGAAGAAAGAAGGAGAAAGAAGACATGCACCCAACACCAGAGCTGAAGGCACCTCCGAAAGTATGGGGGCCCCGCCATCTCAAAACGTTTGAGGAGTAGGGGCTGAAACTGGATGTGGTTCCTCCTGATGATATCTTGAGCTAACTGGATCCTATAAAGAAGCTGTTGTGGTAGCAGACCACAAAACACGGTTGAGATTCCTCCAACACATGCTAGCATGAAAAAAACAGACATAAAATGGTGATGATATGTAATATATATCTTGTGAGAAAAAAATACTGAGGATATAAAAAATTCCAAAAATGTTATTATTTATCTAAATTTATATATATGAAAAGCAAAACAATTACAAAGTTGTTGAGAATATGATTACAAAAGTACAGCCAGACATCACTTACAGGTAATATTGGCTTGATAACATGAACCATGCTTTTGTAATTTATCTGAGGTGCCTATATAGTTGTGAGGAAACAAAGACATATTTTTGGCCCTTCACCCTTGTTCTAGTAGAGAATCCAGAATATAACAGCAGGGTGGAGAGTAGATATTCATTATAGTTGAGTAGACTAGAGAAACTTGATGCTCAAAGTCAAAATGCACTGTCTGATCTAGGAATTGAACTCACAATTGTTTGAACCTCAACCAAGCACCTTAACCACAAGACCATGTATCTTCATGATATATTGTATACTGATAAAGATGCTTTTTTGAGGACTAAACAGTGTTGTGAACATTACCAACTTTGTCTCTGTAATAATAATCATACATATGTATACACCTTGACACACTTAAAACTCCACAGAAATTAAGGTACATGCATGCATACATATGTACATTCACACACACACACAAATACATATATATATATAAGTAGAGAGAGAGGGAGAGAATAAGTGAGAGAGATAAAGAGAGAGAGAGTGAGAGAGAGAGAAAGAGAGAGAGTGAGAGACAGAATGAGAGATGTACATTCTTAACATATCTGTCTATGCTTGGACATAGAAACACTGCAAAAATTGTCTCAAGGGGAAAATTCTTATAGAGAAAATATGTGTGGAAAAACACATCATATG
>NC_042997.1:19836131-19873821 GCF_006345805.1 Octopus sinensis | reverse complement strand
ATAACACACATTGCTTAAATATATACATTACTCTTACACACATTCAATCTACTCGCCATTAATACTACCACGACACTGGACACACACACACACTACTACTCAACACACGCTGGCACGCTACATACGCCCCCACCCTTTCCCCTCCTCCCTCCTTCTCCTCCTTCCTTCTTTTTCTTACTACTGACCTTTGTCTGCTATGCCTACCACTGTCTCGCCCTACCCTCACACGCCTACACACAGACGCACACACTAACACATACATATATTTTTTTGTTTTTTTATCTCGCCTCACACACACACATACACAACACGCACCACGCACACACTCACACATACACACACATCTGTTGCGTTACCACCCTTGTCTCCACTCTTTTGCTTTAAAAACCCACTTTGCTCTTGTTATCGTAAACTTCCGCCTTTCACCATGTGTAACTCGTAAACACCAGTCGTTTTTTTTCTCTATCCCTGTTGCCCGCTTTGGGATCTTTCTTTCCTCTCTCTTCCTTCTTTATGTTTCCGACGAAGAGCTCCGCTCGAAACGTCATACCTCCTGCTTCCATTTCCTGAGCGCCTATTAATAATAATACTGTAATTGTTCCATTGTTGTTGTTTTTTTGTTTTCCCGTTTGGATTAAAATTATACCACTGCGCGCCTACACGGACCCCTTGTACCTTGGATACCAATTCCCGGATTTTTGCACCTACGGATTATTGTTACCATTCTTCCTGACCTACGGATCACCCGCAACCTTCTTCCGGAGTACCGCCATTATCGTGATTGAAAATCATTACCTAATCTGTCCGTTGACTCTAAATCTCTTCCTGACTTTTTTCAACTTTTTCTATTGTTTTCAAACCGTCTTCACCCTTTTTTCTCTTTTGTTGTTTTCCTGTTGTCTCTCCTTTTTCCTGTTTCGCCACCACCCACCTTTACCTGTTTCCACCACTTCTCATCATGCCTGACTTGCACTCGTTCGTCCCAACACCTTCAATCCCTCCCTCAGCCGCTACCTCGCGTTCTTTCCCCCACAATGTTCCGCACCTGCTATAAACTTTCCCGCTTGCTTTTTAAGAAAACCCGCCATTCTAGCCATCATCTTTTCTTCTCTTTCTAGCCGGTGCCTCCGCCATCATGTCACACCCCGCGGTTTCCTCTTGAAGTTCCACGCTACACCCCCTATTCTCCCCCTTCATCGAACCCACCCTCGCTCGTACCTCCCGCTCCCTCCTCCGCGCCACCATCGCTCCACCACCCGCCCCTCCTTGACTCCCTCGACCATCAACTTCCCAAGGCCTACCTCCTTCTCTCCGCCCTCTGCCCTCCACTCTTCACCCAACCTATCCTCCGCTTCATTCTTAATCTCAACCACCAACTCTACAACTACCTCACACACAAACAAAAAACAAAAACTCCACCTCCTCCTCACCCCTCACCCCCCCTCCTCCCCATCCTCCCCCACTGTTCCCCCCCTCCCTCCTCCCCCCTCCTTCCACCTACCCCACCCTTCCACGGACCCCCCCACCGTGACCTTCCTACGCCTAACCCATCTTCACCCAACCACCACCCCTACCCTCCCTTCACACCCCCCCACCACCCTGCCCCCTCCGCCTGCCCCTAGTCCTCCCACCCACCACCCCGCTTCCTCGCGCTGTTGTCACTATACCCCCCACCCTCCCCTCTCCGCCGCTGAGCGCTCCCTCCTCAGTAAGGGTCTCCGCTTCACGCCACTCACGCGCCACTGTGATGAGTTCGAGACTCGGGCGGACGTCAACCTGTTCCTGCGCCGCCTCAAACTTTGCGCATACTACCACGCGTCCCCGCAGCGTCACAACAATCAGGATTGCCTTTTGGAGCTGGGCGTCGTCCATCCATCTGGACGCCGCCCCCAGGCCTTTTCAGTAGCCTAGATTCGTTTGTACATGACTGCAACGCTTGGGTCCACCGTTTCAACTTTGAACCAAGACCCCGCCGAGCCAACCTCACTCGGCCGAATCCATTGCCCTTCGCCACCTCCGCCGTCCGTCGTGATGACATTGTCATCAAACCGGCGGACAAAGGCGGGCAGTGGTAGTGTGGCGCGCGGACCTATACAGGGAGGAAGCGCTCAACCAGCTTCAAAATCCCCTCTTCTATCGCTCCTCCCCTCCGATCCCCTCCTCCTCCGATCCCACCTCCTCCTACCACAGCGAGTGTCCTCCACCATCCACGACCTCATCTCCTCCTCCGCTCTCCCCCTCACCGCCACCACCTCATCGTCCGCACACCCGCACCTCCACCATCTACTTCCTTCCCAAGATCCATAAACCCTCTAATCCTGGCCGTCCCATAGTCTCTGCCTGTAATTGCCCCACTGAACTCATCTCCCTATACCTCGACCGCATCCTGTCCCCCTTAGTCGCAGCCCTCCCATCCCACATACACGACACCAACCACGCCCTCCGTCTCTTCAATTCCTTTTTCCTTCCCTTCCAGCCCCTCACACCTCCTCTTCACTTTAGATGTAAAATCCCTGTACACAGTGATTCCCCACAATGACGGTCTCCTAGCCCTCCAACACTTCCTCGACCGTCGTCCCGACCCCACCCCCAGCACCCCCACCCTTCTCCGTTTGGCTGAGCTCGTCCTCACCCTCAATTGCTTCACGTTCGCCGGGGAAACGTACCAACAGGTGTCCGGGGTCGCGATGGGAACTAGGATGGGCCCCAATTTCGCCAATCTCTTTCTTGGCTACATTGAGGCCCAAGTGTTCTCCCAGTTCTCTGGGCCGACCCCCGAACTATACGGTCGCTATATCGACGACTGCGTAGGTGCCACCTCCCTTTCCCGTGAACTTCTCTGCCAATTCATCTCTTTCCTTTCCAACTTTCACCCCTCTCTTCAATTCATCACCTCCACCATCTCCAACACCTCTGTCAACTTCCTTGACATCTCTCTCCGCATCGATCACCCCTCCAACTCTCTCACACCACCACCGCCTTCTTTAAACCTACGGATTCCCACCTCTATCTCAACTTCTCTTCCTCCCACCCCTTCCACACCAACGAGCCATCCCCCCTACCCCAGTTCCTCCGCCTCCGACGTTGTGCAGCCGCGACCAGGATTTCGAGACCCAATCTCAATACCTGGCCCGCATGTTCAGACTCACGAGGTTACCCACCCATACTCCTCTCTGATGCCCTCACCCGCGCCCGTCGCATCGACCGCACTACCGCCCTGTCTCCTTCCCCCCGCCCACCCCCCAACCGCACCCCTTCCCCCTCCTTTTCCACCCCTCTACCCTACCCCTACCCTCGTCGCAAGATACTACGTGCCTTCCGTCGCCTCCAGCTTGATCCCACCACCCGCCCCATTTTCCCTAACCCACCCCTGTCCTCTTTCAAACGAGCCCGCAATCTGCGTGACCTCCTGGTCCACAGCACCCTCTCTCCTTCCCCTCACCCCACCGGATCATTCCTTGCTCTAGATCCCGCTGCAACACTTGCCCCTTCATCACCAACACCACCGCTGTCACCGGCTCCAACCTGCATACTGTACGCATTAGGCACTCCTTTACGTGCACCTCGTCTGGCCTTATTTACTGCATTAAATGCAACCTATGCGGGATGCTGTATGTAGGACAGACGGGACGCCGGTTGTCCGACCGTTTCACTGAACACTTGAGGGACGTTCGCCTACACTCTTTTTCTCCCGTCGCACGCCACTTCCGCTCGGCCGGCCATTCCCTAGATGACATCTCAGTGTTTGGTCTCGCCCCCCACAATGGTCGCCCACTTTCCAGGCTCCACTTGGAGCAACGCTACATCTTCACCCTACAAACTACCACCCCACACGGACTTAACACAGCCCCCTCCTCTTGAGATCCGTTTTTTTTTTTTTTTCCGGATACACCACCCACACACACCCACCCACCTACCTCCCACACGCCTGTTCAACACACCACACATACGTAGACCCATCTACGTACATACATTCACACATTTAATCACACACACTTATAGACATACATGCACACACTAACATACAAACCAACATGCACATACACACACACATACATACATACACACACACATACATACTTACACACACACACACACACACACAGACATACATACACACATACACAACATACATACGCACATACATACACACACACTCACACACACAACACCGCACGTACATACTTCACACACACACACATGCACACATACATGTAGGCACACACATACATACATACCTACACATGCACACCCTTACACTGAATGCACACACACATACACCCTTTTGCATCAGGCAGCCCCCCCTCTTTTCTGCTTTCCGGTTTTGGTTTGGCTGATGGATCCTCGGTTCCCGCGCAGCGGGGCGTTCGAGGGCCTTTGCGCTCGCGCGCCTTGGCGCGCGCTGGGGGCTTGGTCGGCCCTTGGGCTTGCGTTGTACTGCTTGTGCGTTGTGTGCGTGAGCGCGCTTCGTGTGTGTGGGCTTGCTTCGGATGTGCGCGTGCGTATGTATGCATACATACCCACACACACTCGCATGCATCCCTACCCACATACATACACGCACACCTACTCACACACACACATACACACACACACACACATACCCGCACACACACACACATACATACACACAACACATACCTACTTCAGACATACACACACACACAGACATACACCCATACACTCACACTCACACGCATACACACACACACATACACACGCACACGTACACATACACACACACACACACCTACATACATACATTACACTTGTATACACACACACTTACATTCACACACACACACCTACACAGCCATACCCTCACTCAGACACACACATCTACCTACACACACACACAAACAGACACAGACACACACCCATACATACATACATCTACACACACACGCCTACACACATGCATACACACATACATAAATACACACACATACACATACACACACATACGCACACACATATACTTATACACATGCACACACACACATACATACACCCATACACATACACACACACATACCTACATACTCCTATACGCACATACATACACACAGACATACACACATACACACTCACACAAACATACACACACACATACTTACACACACACTCACCTGCACGCGCACACACATGCATGACAAACACCCATACACTCACACTCACATACGCACACACCAACATAACACGCACACGCACACGCACACACACACTACACTCCCACACACATACACACGCACCTACATACACACACGCACGCATACACACGCACACACACACGCATACACACATCTTACACCGTACACACACACCTACATACACATGCATACACACACACAAACATGCACGACACACACACCCAGACATACATACATACACCTATATACACACGACCCCACACACCTACATACACACAATATACACACGCCACACACCTACATACCACACATACATACACACACATACACGGACACACCCCATACATACATACATACACCTATACACACACGCCTACACACCTACATACACACACATGCATACACACACACACATGTACGCACATACACACACATATACGCACATACATATATACCCACACACATGCACACACACACACATACACATGCATGCATGCATGCACACGCGCACACCTACACGCATACACACACACACGCACGTACACATACATACATACACACACACATACATCACCCTACACATATACATGCATCCTACACACACATACATACACACTCACACATACATACACACACACAACACTCACTCACACACACTGTATGTACGCGCACACACATGCACATACACACACTTCCCCACACCCCACACGTACATACACACTCATACACATACACACACACACACACACACGGACATACATCTATGCACACACATATACACACATACTCACATACATTCATCGGACACACTGACACCCAGACATACCACAGACACACTCACATCCACACACATACAACTACATACTTACGCGCATACTCGCAGGCGCGCGCACACACGCGCTTGCGCCGGTTCGCGCACGCATACGCGCCGCATGCACCTCGCTCTTGGACCCGACGAGACCTCCCGCTCGTTCCTGGGACCGCGTCGCTTGTCGTTGGTTTTCCCACGCCCGTCTCCGCGACCACTCTTCCATCTTCCCCTCAGCTGGAGTCCTTTTTCCTTAACCCCCCCCCCTTTTTTGTTACACACACGCGCACACATATACACACATTGCTTAAATATATACATTACTCTTACACACATTCAATCTACTCGCCATTAATACTACCACGACACTGGACACACACACACACTACTACTCAACACACAGCTGGCACGCTACATACGCCCCCACCCCTTCCCCTCCCTCCCTTCCTCCTTCCTTCTTTTTTTCTTACTACTGACCTTTGTCTGCTATGCCGACCACTGTCTCGCCCTACCTCACACGCCCACACAGACGCACACACTAACACATACATATATTTTTTGTTTTTTTTTATCTCGCCTCACACACACACATACACACACGCACACGCACACACTCACACATACACACACTGTTTGCGTTACCAACCTTGTCTCCACTCTTTTGCCTTTAAAAACCCACTTTGCTCTTGTTATCGTAAACTTCCGCCTTCACCATGTGTAACTCGTAAACACCAGTCGTTTTTTTTCTCTATCCCTGCTGCCCGCTTTGGGATCTTTCTTTCCTCTCTCTTCCTTCTTTATGTTCCGACGAAGAGCTCGCTCGAAACGTCATACCCTCCTGCTTCCATTTCCTGAGCGCCTATTAATAATAATACTGTAATTGTTCCATTGTTGTTGTTTTTTTGTTTTCCCGTTTGGATTAAAATTATATATAGATATATATATATATAATGCATTTTAATAGGGAATCAAAAGTGAATAAGGGAATTTTCAATACCTATTAAATCTATCGTATTTTCAAACAGCTTTAATGTTTTTAATGTTTTGTACACTCTCTAGGGATTGTAGGAGAGCAATACAAATTTTGCTTTTTTAGATTAAAGATACTGGTTGGAAATTTTTAATGTAACTGACAACAAAAAAATGGGAAAAAAACCTTTATAAAGAGAACAGACTAATATGAACTGACATTTCTCGCTACTGGAATCTGTCAGGTAATGTTTTTGTCATAGGTACATTACTTTGAACTAAGACAGACACACTTCTTGTGTTTATTGAATAAAACACTTTGGCAGGATGCAATCTTAGAACACTATATCATTCTACTGTTTATCAGCTCTCAAGTTGTTATTTAGCTGTCTCTTCCTTGGGAGCTAATTTGCATCTATGTAGATTAATGTACAAGTGTCTAGCTCTGTCTAAGTGATTGAGTATAAAAATTTGGGAGCAAAGAAGCCAATATCTTATCCATTTTACCCTTTGCAGTCTACTATAATTCTGTTCATATATATATATGTATAATTATGTATATATATATATATTATATATATATATATATATATATATATATATATATATATATATATATATAATTCAGCTTCCCTATAGCAGTACCAATATATATATATATATAATTTAAATAACGAGGGTGATAAATTGAATATTAATTTAATTAACATCAATTAAAACCAGTAGCCTAGCATATAGAAAAATTTGAAAATTCAGAAAAATTTTAATACATGCGTATAATAGGGATAACCACTAAGTGGACATCCAGTATGCTAAAAGAAGATCACTTATGATCTAACTACAAAAAAAAAGAATGTTCTCTAGAGAAATTCAGCAAACACACACACACACACACACACACATATATATATAATCTAATACTGTATATAATACATTATACACACACATACGCACACACACATACACATAATGTATGTGTGTTAGAATACCTCCACGCATGAATATGCATATGGAGAATATTTCTAGTTGACTGAAATTTCTTATTTAATCATAATATGAATTCCCTATTTGTTTTAACAAATTTAAATGATTCATTTATTAAAATAATGTAATTAAAGATAATTTATCCAGATTATATAATTGGAAGTTTCTGGAAATCAAAACAAACTTCAAGCAGTATCTTTTGCCATTATGCAAATGTATCAATTTTAGGGATCAAAAGATATCCTCAAATCTGATATATATTTAATATAGAAAAAAAAAGAGAAAAATTATTTTCTTTCCAATGGAATTTGTCCTTTCATTTGAAAGAATATTCTAGATACTTTCTGGAAGGTGATGTTACTTTTTTGTGAATTTCTATAGTTGTGATTACCTTAAAGGCATAAATGATTTACAAAAACAAGAAAAATGTACATAAATAAAAGTCAATTGCAATACTTAACAAAATCTAAATTTCATTAAATATTCTTAAAATATTATGAACAAACATTACAAATAATATCATTATGTAACAGTATGTAATTGATTTCAGGGCTTCAATTTTTTTTGGTGTTGCAATTCTTGGTGAATTTCTTTAAAAAAATGGTGTTGAAAACTACTTTGTTAATTAAAAATGTCACTAAATGTTAGATTAAATAAGTTTGGAAGCATTTAGAATATTACATTTAAGATAAATAAATGGTAAAGACCCCCTTCTTTCATAAATGACTATGGAATTTCACCTAGGAAGTTTCCCTCCAAGGTTGTTTATGGAGAGCCAGCAGTCACCCAGGTATACCAGTCTCCCATCTTCATTCCACCGATGTAATCCAAGGCCAATATAGCTTGGCACCAGGGACATTGCAATTCATTTCTATATCTAAGTGAACTGGAGCAATGTGAAATAAAGTGTCTTGCTCAAGAACACAACACATAGTCCAGTCTGGGAATCAAACTCACTACCTCATGACTGTGAGCCCAATGCTCTAATCACTTTTTGAAAACAAATTATTTCTTGAAACTCAGTACACATGTTTCCCTTAATTTTTTATATTATTCTCTCAATGACTGTGTGCCAGTCAGCATAGCCAATGAGTTTTCCATCCACTCTAATCTTCCAGACCTACACAGTCTTGTACAGCAGACTCCAAACATCCACTCCCTTAAAAAGCATTGCTTAGGGTGGACTATTAAACCCACAGCTATGTTATTGTATTCTCTACTGTATTGGGTCTGTGGTGCAAGCAATCCAAAAAATCTTTTCATAATGATGGATACCTATGATTCTGCTGAATTTCAGAGATTTAATGAATTTTATATTAAATTGCAAAATCTATTACATAAACATTTGTTACATAACAATAACTAAGAAATAAGCATATTAATGCAGCAAATTGATTCATGAAGAATTAACTCTTTGATAAGCATTCCAGTATATGTGTTTGAGTATTTTAATTTTATAGTTTTAGAAGAATACACAGCATCTATAGATACAAGAAGAAACTGCAAATGCCGTCCCTATAATTAATAAATAAGTCAATAATAGCATCATTATTTGATAATTTTTATTTGAGTTTAACTTTAATATCTTTTGTCTACTGAAAACAAAATCAACAAACTCCATGTATAGTCATTTAGCTTAGACAACTGATTGTGTTATCAAACTTAGTTATTAACATTTTCACCTCTGCTAATTATGTGGCTTAGAAATGATAATGAAAACTGATGAGGCATATAAGATGAAAAAATAGACAAGTACTGTAAACTCATAGATAAGGAGTGAATGAAAGAATTTAACACATGAAAGGAAATAACGTAGCACAATTCAACATAATCTAATACCATTAGACTTTACAAACTATAGAGACAACTATACAATGTAATATTATATATTTATCTAATCTATAACTGAAATAGAATAGCCTAAACCATGCCTACAGAGAATTTTAATATTTCAGCAATACTTCCAGTAGATCTCACATTTCTTTTACTTATCTGTGAATGACTAATGTTTGTGATTTAAATGGTAAATTGATGAAATTACCAGCTTTTTTTAACGAATCCATAAATATTCATTGGAAAAGATATGAAGTAATTTTATGAAGTTTATTTTGAATTAGCCCTGAAATAGTTTTACTATTTCTTAAGCTTATAAATCATTGGTAGAAAAAAACAATTGTCTGTGTCTTATTTAATGCAAGAACAATTTAAAATAAGAATTATTGCAGTGCATAGCAAGGATTCAATGGAAATATCTATTTAGCTGAAGATAAATAATGACAAAGGTTCCTTTGTTTCAGTTTTGTTTAGAAATCTAAAAAACTCAGTAATTAGCTGAAAAATACATTTAAAAGTTTTAAGTTTTCCGTAAAATGATGTTTCTTAGAAAAGTATCTGAATGTGTTACTGTTTCTTTAATTGTTTTAAAAATTTCATGTTCTCTATAGAAGACCGAAAAGAATATGTTTGGATATAATATATAACAAAGCAAGTGCAACAGAAATTAAGTTTAGACATTGCTATATGTTTAGGAACTTCACTTTGTAATTGCATGATCTGATCTAAGGTTCATTCTACTTGCATGAGTCTTTTGTTGTGTATCAATCTACCTATCTATCTGTCTGTCTGTCGTACTGGTGGCCATGGTGAAAGAAGGTGTGTGGTGGAATTGAGGGAAAGGATTAAAGACAAACACTTACCTCTTGGTCAATCGCTCATCAACTTTTTCAAGTACCACTTGAAAAGGAAGGCGAGAATGGAGAGGCAAGTTTTGTCTCATGAAGGTTTCGAAAAAAGGTGGGTGAATGTAGCAAAGATGTTATGTGCAAGTGATGAAACCACTTTGAGCATGATCCTGTAAATCGAAAAAAACAGAGAGAGAGAGAGAGAGAGAGAGAGAGAGTACTTTGCTCTCATGTGTTTATTCCCTGCCTGCCAGAAACTACCGTGGTCTTTTCGATAGGCTTTCCTTTCCACGGATAAACCTAGTCTTGCTTTTTATACTTTTAAAATTCTTCTGTGAAACACAATCCCTTTTGATCATTCCCCCCCCCCCGATCCTTTTTGATCAGAATTTTACTCTTTTTTTCTCATTTTTTCCCATTTTCGTTTTCATTTTCGATAAGAAAGGTCTACATTTGTATTTGTCCCTTCCGTATTCAGTCCTGTGTGGCCAATAAAGAAGTTATCTATCTATCTATCTATCTGCTGACTGCTGTCTACATACCTGTCTGATTGCCTATCTTTCTGTCTATCTGTCTGTCTATCTATTTATCTATCTGTGTGTATGTGTGCGCATGTATTTGTATTTATCTTTACTGTTTTAATTGGTGTCGTGTCCAATTACATTAAAGCATAGCTTAAGCTTAGTGATTTGATAAATAGAAATCAATGAAATAAGTGAAGTAGCTAGTTCTAAAAGCTCTACAAGTGATGCAAGTAGTAACTCCATTGAAAAGTAATGTCTGTTGCCACTTCAACATGGCTGCTCCGTAGGGAACAGCCATGTTGAAGTGACAACAGACATTGCGTTTCAATGAAATACGTACTGAACTGTAATAAGTGCTGGGGAATTACAATCAGCTGCAAACCTTTGAAGGTGGCATTCAAGGGGCAATACTCCTGAAATATGAATATACACCTATCATCTATCTTCGACTGCATTGTTTATATAGATGTATTCATACGTGTAACATTGTAACTCTCAGTGGCTCTAAATTCTATAGAAACTGTAGAGATGCACTTAAAAAATGAAAACAATGCATTGCTAACACAAAGTAAAACACAATATTTTGACTTATAAACCTTTAATATACTTGGTTGTATATCATGGTTGCAAAACAAATTACGGTATCTTTCCTTACCAGCAATTAACAATCAAAGGAACGAAACCAGAAAAAGAATAAAAGGATGATAAAAATTGGAGGAGGCACATGAAAGTAATGTTATGAGTAAACAAATGTTTAGATCAGTTCAAATATGCTTGGGACAATTTAAACCTGTTTAAAAGCTTTATTCACTGTGGCCTGCTGTTGATAGCTCTCACTTTATGTAATAGGTATTAAAAGCCTTCAGCAATCACTTCAAGGTACTCTCTGGCCAAGTGGTGAATGCATTTCTAGGTTCTTGATTATCTTCATCACTGTGTACAGCAAGAAAGACGACTCTGAAATGATTTTGGAAACCTTTACTTCCTTATAGTAAAGCAACTCACATTTTGATATGGATTTGCTATGAAGAAATGTAGATTTCCAAAATCATTTGAGGGCTGTCTCTCTTGTGATAAAATGGTTACTGAGGATAGCACAAAAATACTTATTGAACATTTTGATGCATGCATGATTTCATGGTATTTGAAAGATGTAAGTGGAAAATATATAACTTATATTGTAGATTAGAAACCCCCCACCACCACCAACAACAACAACAATTACTCTGTCTACTATAGGCACAAGGCCTGAAATTTCAAGGGAGGGGGTAAGACGATTATATCAACTCCTGTGCATTACTTACTGTTTCTTATTTCATTAACCCTGAAAATTGAAAGGCAAAGTCAACCATAGTGAAATTTGAACTCAGAATGTAAAGGTGAATGGAATAATAATATAATAATAATAATAATAATAATAATAATAATAATAATAATAATAATACTCTCTTTTACTCTTTTACTTGTTTCAGTCATTTGACTGCAGCCATGCTGGAGCACCGCCTTTAGTCGAGCAACTCGACCCCGGGGCTTATTCTTTGTAAGCCAAGTACTTATTCTATCGGTCTCTTTTGCTGAACCGCTAAGTGACGGGGACGTAAACACACCAGCATCGGTTCTCAATAATAATGATAAGAATAATAATAATGATAATAATAATAATAATAATAATAATAATAATAATGATGATGATGATGATGATGGTTTCAAACTTTGACAGAATGCCAGCAATTTGATGGGAGAGGTAGGTCAATTATATCGACCCCCAATGCTTGACTTGTACTTATTTTATCGACCTTGGAAAGATGAAAGGCAAAGTCAACCTTGGCAGAGTTTGAACTCAGAATGTAAAGATAAATGAAATAATAATAATAATAATAATAATAATAATAATAATAATAATAATAATAATAATAATAATAATAATAATGATAACCCTTTCTACTATAGGTGCAAGGCTTGGAATTTTCAGAAAGGGGATAGTTGATTGCATTGACCCTAATACTTCAGTGGTAGTTAATTTATTGACCCTGAAAGGATGAACGACAAAGTTGACCTCGGTGGAATTTGAACTCTGAACGTAGCGACAAGTAAAATACAGCTAAGCATTTTGTCCGACATGCTAATAATTCTGCCAGCTCATCGCCTTCATAATAATAATAATAATAATAATAATAATAATAATAATAATAATAAGAAGAAGAAGAAGAAGAAGAAGAAGAAGAAGAAGAAGAAGAAGAAGAAGAAGAAGAAGAACAACAACAACAACAACAACAACAATAATAATAATAAACAGACATGACAGATTTGGGACCTATATACGCTGGAAACTATGCCAATATTATGGAATAACAACAGAAAAAAGATTGTATAGGCACACACCAGAAAAGGTCACAGAAAACGAGAAAGCAACCATACTCTGGGATATGCCAATACACACAGATAGAGAAATTAAGGCCAACAGACCAGATATAGTTGTCAGAGATCATGAAGAAAAAAAATGTTTTCTAATTGATGTATCAATACCAGCAGATGACAACGTGTCTCTTAAAGAAATGGAGAAACTTTCAAAATACAAAGACCTGGAAATAGAGGTAACCAGAATGTGGAATCTAAAAGCAGAAACAATTCCTATCATAATAGGTGCATTAGGCATGATTAAAAAATATTCAGACAAATACATAACAAAAACACCAGGACTTACAAACACATATAACATACAGAAAATTGCACTACTAGGCACTGCACACATCCTATGCAGAACACTTTCCATACAATAACCATCAGAGCATCACAACAAATCACAGCACATACCCAAGGCACACAGAGCTGCGCTCAGTAGTGAAGTGAAAGCACGATATAAAAAATATACTACTGAATAATAATAACAATAATAACAACAACAACAACAATAATAATAATAATAATAATAATAATAATAATAATAATAAATGTGGCATCTCAAGGCGACTACAGTACCAGTGATTGTAGGATCTCTTGGAATGATAAAAAGAGGTACTGAAACCTATTTGAAAATGATACCAGGCTTACCATCCCTACAGGAAGTGCAAAAATTCATGTTAACTGGAATGACCCATGTACTTAGAAGAGCATTATCGCTGTGAATACAACATCCATTCATGAATTTATTTATTTATTAATTTTTAAATACACATTTTATCTGTGAATTTGCACGTGTAATCTGGGAATGTGTACAATGAGCTTCTCTGCCCTAGGTCTACGGAAAACACTCGGCGAGAAATGGTGGAAAATTTGAAAAAAGAAGGGAAAAAAAATAATGATAATAATAACAACAACAACAACATAGTGGCCTTGTAATTATATGAATGCATTAATAGATTTTACTAACTAAATATGTTCTAATTTTATGTAATGTCCTTCCAGTTTTAGTATAACATCAGGAACAGATATTTTGTGGAGAATGTTCACTGTGAATGGTGTCCTATGTGTAAAGTAAGATTTTATGGTCAGCATTTGTTTTGTAGGATGCATTTTTTTAAATAAGACTTTTCTATGACAACATTCTCTGGGCTGCTCATAAATTTGAGAATTTTATTTGAATCCCTCTGTTCGGTGTTAATGCTCTCTCTATTTCAAATGACATCAATACTGTTCATCAATCTATTCTCCCAGGTCAACTAAATAAATCCATTTATCATTTTAAGGTTTATTGCTTCGCTGTTGACTTTACCCCTGCAGATTTGGTTTCTGTGTGTATTGTGTGTATGTATGTCTGCATATATATATATATATATATATATATATATATATGCGTGTGTGTATATCAGATAGCTAGAGACATATGGACTTCCCAATATTCATACATCTTCATTTAGACAAGGCATTTATTTAACTACATCTAAATAAAAACGTTTAGGAATTTTTCTCTTTGTGTGTGTGTATGTGTATGTGTGCATGTGTGTGTGTGTGTGTGTGTGTGTCTGTGTGTGTGTGTGTTTGTGTGTGTGTGTGTACATGCACATGCACTGGCACAAGGTATATGCATGATTATGTGGTTAAGAAACTTGCTTTGCTACAACATGGCTTCAGTTTCAGTTTCAGTCCCACTGCATCACATCTTAGGCAAGTATCTTCGGCTATAGCCCTGGGCTAATCAATGCCTTGTGAATAAACATGGTGAACAGAAACTTGGTGGCAGTCCATTATATGCGTGTATGTGTGTATATGTATGTATATATCATCATCATCATCATCATCATCGTTTAACGTCCGCTTTCCATGCTAGCATGGGTTGGACGGTTCAACTGGGGTCTGGCAAGCCCGAAGGCTGCACCAGGCCAGTCAGATCTGGCAGTGTTTCTACAGCTGGATGCCCTTCCTAACGCCAACCACTCCGAGAGTGTACCAACCACTCCGAGAGTGTATATATATATATATATATATATTTATACACACATAAATGTCAAATGATGAAAATGAGTGCTCAACACCTCATTGGTGGATATATATATATATACTTGCATATATACTCACATGCGTGCATGTGTGTGTGTCTTTGTGTTTGAGTTTGTCAATATAACCTGGTGGTTTCAGCAAAAGAGTCCAATAGAATAAGTACTAGACTTTAAAAAAGAATATAAGCTCTAGGGGTCAATTTTTTCGATTAAAAACCCTTCAAAGTGGTACCCCAGTGTGGCTGCAGTGCAGACTGAAACATGTAAAAGATGAAAGATAAAAGATATACGTGTAAGTGCTTTGATTAAGCTAAACAAATGTTTGCACAGTGAGATTGTACGTTTGCAGTAGGTGTTTTTAGCTTCTTTAAAACATTAGAAAATATAAAATTCAAATAATAAATTTAGAACAAAAACAACCAAAAGCAAAATTTCTGAGAATTCATTTGATTTGCATTGATCTGCTGCAACTATATTTTACTTGCAACAGTTTCAGTTTACAATATGGCTACAGTGGCATTGAGGAGAATGCTTTCCAGTTTAGTTTGATTAATTAAGTAACTGGTATAGTTAGGACATTGTATTGTATTCCGCATCTCATCAACAATCCTTGATGTATTTGCAACATCCTCTGATGCCTTCATATTCTTAATTGCCTCACTAACCACATTCATTGAAATCTCTCTCTACAACAGGTGTCTATTGCTCTTATTCATATTCTTATTCAGCAAAGCTTCATAATGAAGAAACTAATTATACCTGATTGCAGGTCTAATAAACTCTCCAATTTCTACTTCTAACACATCAAAGATGTAATGGACAGTCATAAAGAAGCACATTCAGTGTGCTTCTCTTCTCATTGACAATTAGCACAAATTCTGTAGAGACAGAAACCATTGCTGTTAATTCTAACCACACACTCTAACCAATCCTGTGCAGATAATATGGCATTTCATTTTATTTAATCTTCTTCGCACAAAGGTATCCATACACAATCTAAATACAACTCACCAGACATGTATTGTTTCCAGGAATAGAGGCCTTGAAACCATTCTTTGAAAACAAGTCTACCCTGTCTCATTCAACTGGAAAAAGTCACAATGACTCACACTGACTCAAGAAGAATGTTTTACACTACACCCTAAAAGGTCACAGCTAAAACTCTGAAGCCCACAATTTTTGGGCATTTTCGATAGTAATTTAGCATCTATATAATATTATTAAAAATGCTTCCACTTTATAGCCAAAATTATATGTTGCTGATTCTTTATAAAACTTGAGCTTGACTTATGTTAGAGTATTTCTCACAGGCGCAGGAGTGGCTGTGTGGTAAGTAGCTTGCTTACCAACCATATGGTTCCGGGTTCACTCCCACTGCTTGGCACCTTAGGCAAGTGTCTTCTACTATAGCCTCGGGCTGACCAAAGCCTTGTGAGTGGATTTGGTAGGTGGAAACTGAAAGAAGCCCGTCGTATACATGTATATAAATATATATGTATATGTGTGTATATGTTTGTGTGTCTGTGTTTGTCTCCCCTGCATCGCTTGACAACTGATGGTGGTGTGTTTACGTCCCCATAAATTAGTGGTTTGACAAAAGAGACCAATAGAATAAGTACTAGGCTTCCATAAGTCCTGGGGTTGATTTGCTCGATTAAAGGTGGTGCTCCAGCATGGCCGCAGTCAAATGACTGAAACAAGTATAAAAAGTAAAAGAGTATATCAACAATAGCACAAGTGTTGCAGATTGGTATTGTGAGCCATAACCAGAAGAAAGCCATTTGACATTTTGCCAGGAGCTTCCTTCCAATATGAAAGATAAAGAATTTAAACATCACATTTGTGATGTTTAAACACATTACCTCTACTGCTATTGCATAGCTTCTGTTTCTTATTTCTTCATTGCCCACAAGGGGCTAAACATAGAAGAGACAAACAAGGAAAGACAAAGGGATTAAGTCAATTACATTGACCCCAGTGCGTAATCGGTACTTAATTTATTGACCCCAAAGGGATGAATGCAAAATTGACTTTGGTGGAATATAAAGACAGACGAAATACTGCTGAGTATTTTGCCCGGCATGCTAAAGTTTCTGCCAGCTCGCTGCCTTATAAGAGAAGCAGCAGCTTCTGTTTCTGTAAATATGTAATCTTCATGCCTCTTTGATCCAAGCTCACTTAAAAAAGATGACATGTTAAATCTGTTATTGTATTTGTGGGTGAAAATCAAGTAAGTATATTTTAGATACAATTAAAACATATCTTACAGCAAACACAAAAACAAAAAAGAAATGACAAAATATTGGCTCGATAAATCTTTTTATTTACATGTAGCTTTCTGATCATTCATCTGGATATCTTCAAGTGATTTTTATGTCCAGTTCTGTGCTGAAAATTGAAACTGGATCTTCTGTTTCTAACTCTGCTACTCTACCACTTACTTGTTCTCTGAAAAGCAGTGATCTGTAATATATACAGATGTTCCATTTCCAGACTTGAATCTAGCATTGTATTTGATAATTAAGAAAAGGCAAGTGAAGCATAACATAACAATAGTGAACATTCAAGAAAAGTTGGCTGTTATTGATGGAAATAAATATAACCCAGTTCAAAATATAAACAATCATGTAGCTTACTGTTTAACTTATAAAATTTCACTGTAAAATTTATAAGAGACCACATCGTTATTTTCCTTGTCTTTTTTTCCAGTTGAATTTCAATTTATATGATTATAAAATATATAATTTTATATTTGTTGAATAAATAGAATTTATCTTTGTTTCATTTTTTCCTGATATATGAGATTTCGTTTTTGGATTTGGTTTGCAAGATTCTTTATTTGAGTTCGTGTGTTGAAGCATATTCTGTTGTGTCTGGGGAGAATCATTTTTCTTTTTGTGCCTTATAATGTAACACACTCACCAGTAAAATTTCCACTTATTTCTTATTTTTATTTTCCTAAAATTTTTGATGCATCTTGCAATCTTTTCAGAGACAACTCTTCCTCTGGTTACTCAATTGGAGAAGTAACTGAATCTCAAGTTTGCAAACTTTTCTATTAAACATTGAATTATATTGTCCTGTAATATCTACTTTGAAATAAATGGGTTGAGTTGTCTTGATTTTGGTTACTATGCAATCTGTCTACGTCAAAGAAGCATAAATCCAAATCAACTCTTTGATACCTGAATCCAAGCCAAAATTCATTTATAGGAATATATTCTTGTGTAATTAAAAATTTATCAATAGCCAAAATAGTACAACGCGAAGGAAAATGACTAATGACTGAGAAGAAAAATAGAATAATTTTATACATGCAAAGAGCACCATCCGAGTGTGATCATTGCCAGAGCAGCTAACTGGCTTCCATGCGGGTGGCATGTAAAAAGCACCATTCGAGCATGATTGTTAACAGTGTCGTCTTACTAGCACTTGTGCCAGCGGCACATGAAAAAACATTAAAGCAAGGTCGTTACCAGTGCTGCTGGACTGGCTCCTATGCAGGTGGCACGCAAAAAACATCATTTGAGCGTAGCTGTTGCCAGTACCTCCTGAGTGGCCCTCGTGCCAGTGGAATGTAAAAGCACCCACTACACTCTCAGGGTGGTTGGTGTTAGGAAGGGCATCCCGCTGTAGAAACTCTGCCAGATCTGATTGGAGCCAGGTGCAGCCATCTGGTTCGCCAGTCCTCAGTCAAATCGTCCAACCCATGCTAGCATGGAAAGCGGACGTTAAACAATGATGATGATGATGATGATGATGATGACAGGCATGATTGTTCAGTAAGAAGTTTGCTTCTCAGCCACATGGCTCTGGGTTCAGTCTCACTGTAGAGTACCTTGGACAAGAGTATTCTACTATGGCCCTAGGCCAATTAAATCTTTGTGAGTGGATCTGATAAACAGAAACTGAAATAATTTTGTTGTATGTGTGAGTGTGTGAGTCTGTGTAAACCTTGCCAAATCAGATTGGGGCCTGGTGCAGCCTCCTGGCTTACCAGTTCTCAGTCAAACTGTGTGTGTGTTTGCATCATTGTGTCTATTGTTTCTCCACTCACCACTCAACAGTTTTTGTTGGTGTGTTTATGACCCCATAACTTAGCAGTCTGGTAAAAGTGACTGACAGAACAAGTACCAGTCTTAAAATAGAAGTATGTTCTGGGGTTGAATTGTTTGACTAAAATTCTTCATGGCCTCTGTCTAATGAGTGAATGAGCATAACAAGTAAAAGGTAAAAGATATGTACATCTCATCATCATCATCCTCATTGTCATCATTGTCATTTAATATCTGCTTTTCATGCTGGCATGTGTTGGACGGTTTGACCGAGAACTGGCAAGCTGGGAGACCTGCACCAGGCCCTAATCTGATATGGCAAGGTTTCTACAGCTTGATGCCCTTCCTAATGCCAACCACTCCAAGAGTGTGGTGGGGGCTTTAATGGTTAGTCAGAGAGAGAAGAACAGCATTATAACCCATTATATGCTTTTTGGCACTGGTTGGAGGAAGGAAGGAAATTATCATCAAACTGGAGACCTAGCATGAATGCTTGCAACAGAGTGGTCTTCTTTTAAGACATCTAAGGTACTAGGTAGTAGTGTTAAGACAGGTATTGAACTGAGTCTACAACCCTAGAAGTCACAACACAAAGAGCTAGAACAAATATCACATCTTTTTGGATATTCTTATAACTCTGTCAATCTGCCCTGACTGGCACTATATTTTACCAAGAAGAAGCAAAGTTGGCCTAGGTGAAATTGGAACTATGAGCACAAAGAGCTGGAACAAATACCATAAGGCATTTTCTCCTATGCATTAACAACTCCAGCAATTTTCTGTTGAATTTACTGGTCAGTGTTTTTAGTTCAAGTACTTTTACTGTTTTCAAAATATCTCCAAAAATTTTAAAAAAGTATTGCCATTATGATTCAATCAGTTCTATCTTAATCGATTTTTCCTTTCATTTGTTGTTGACATGTGAAAGAAGAAGTATAATCAGTTGTTTGTTCTTCTGCAATTAATCTATACACCTTTGATCTTCTTTACTCCGTTTCAATTACTCTGATCACCTAAGAATTCTTTTTCTTGTCTGAGAATGATAAGATTTTGATCTAAATGCTAAAATTATAAACATCAGTGACTGTGTGCTATATATGTGATTAGTAGTACAATTAATGTTTAGATCTTAAGAAAGTGAGTAATTTCATTGAAAGGAAATCTTTATTATTAATTGCTTAGTCATGGGCAGAAAGATAGTGCTTATGATATCTTTCAGGGCCTGAGACTAAGTGAAAAGGTGGAAGATATTTTCAGATTTGAAACCTCGTCTGAATACTTGTAACAAAGTGGAGTCTACTAAAGATTCTCAAAGACCAGGTGGTGGTTTTAAACATAATGGTTTACATTTACTATTCAAAAACAGGAAGCTATTTTCCTGGTGGGTTATTACACTACTTCAATTCATCAGCTTTCATTTGCAAGGCTTTATTCAACTTGAGCTTATAGTAGAAGACACTTGCTTAAAGTTCCATACAGTGTGATTAAACCTAAAGCTGGGCACTTGCAAAGCAAACTTCTTTACCATACAGATATATTCAGTCATGTGGAGGCACGTGGCTTAGTGGTTAGGGTGTTAGCATCATGATCGTAAGATTGTGGTTTTGATTACTGAACCAGGTGACCCATTGTATTCTTGAGAAAAACACTTCATTTCATGTTGCTCCAGTCCACTCAGCCGGCAAAAATGAGTAATGTTGTGATGGACTGGTGTCCAGCTGGGGAACACATACACCATAGAACCTGGGAAACCGGACCCAAGAGTCTGGCTAGGATTTAAAAGGGCACATTTATTTTTTATTCAGTCATAAAGGAAATGGCAGTGCCAAAGACTTTTGTAGGGTCGCTGAGAATGGTGTAGGAAAGAGAGTTAGAAAACTGATGGGATATTGCAGTAAGAATCAGTGAAATGTAATACTGTCTTTATATCTGATTTTAAATAGTGACATTGTTCATTGGATCAAATATCTCCAAATTGATTCAGCTGATGCAAGCTACATTTTGTATAATATTGATTTCAAATTTTAGCACAAGGCCAGAAATTACTGGGGAGGGAGTAAATCAGTTACATTAATCCTAGTCTTCAACTGGTACTTATTTTATCAACCTTCAAAAGAATGAATGGCAAAGTCAACCTCAGTGGAATATGAAGATGGATGAAATGCTAAGCATTTTACTCAGTGTGTTACCAATTCTGCCAACTGGCCACCTTACATATTGTATCATATTCTTAAAATGTCAAAGACATCGATAATCAAGAAGGCAGCTTTGTAAAATAGATACTAAATTTGGTAGTATTAAATCAAAAATGGTTAAATAAACTTTTCAATGATTGGGTGTTGTTTAAGCCATGAAAAATTATAATGGTGATTACTTAAATTATTATAAATGAGAAATTAAAATACATCTGGAAGCTATTCTTGCTCAAAATAAAGGGCTTTGCTTGAATTACTGCCACTGAAAAAAAAAAGGCAATTAACTTAATCAAATTTATAGAATGAAGGTAATCAATAAGGTTTTAGGAGGCATTCCTAATAGATATATTATGGCATGAGGACACAGAGCTCATTATCACTTAACCAAGTTGTGAGGAATGCAATGTCCTATGTCAAATGAATCGTACTTGTGTTCAGAGGTTAAAAAGGATATCATTTCTTTATTGTTGATTTTTTTTATGTAGAGAGGACTTTCTTTATAGAATATTTTCCTACTATTAAATAAGGCACGTTTTGAAAATGCAGATTCTGGTATCTTGATTTCAGATATAACACTTAATAATAATAATAATAATTGATTCAGTATGACCATCAGATTAGAGATTGGAAACCGAACATAGTTGTAGTGAACAGAAAAGATAAAACTTGCCTGATAATTGACATAGCATGTCCTGGTGACAACAGGATGAAAGAAGAAGAGGAAGAAAAAGCTAACAACTATAAGGAATTAAAGTGAGAAATACGCAGGTTGTGGGCAATTAAGAGGGTGGGTGTGATATCAAAAGGGATTGGCATACCTGGACGTATTGGCCCTCAACTACCAACGTGGCTCAGAAAGGTTGGTACAAATGTAAAAATAGAACACCTACAAAAATTAGCATTGCTTGGAACTGTAAGAGTTCTCCACTGGGTTCTTGAAGCATGATCAGTAAACAAGTTCCACCTTAATCTGCTGGCTGTGGACAGCTGACTCTTTCCATCCTACCCAGTAAAATAAGCTGGGAGTTTTCATCAAAGTAATAGCAATAATAATAATGATAATAATCCTTTATACTTTAGGCACAAGGCCTAGAATTTGTAGGGATGGGGATAGTCGATTGCATCAACCCCAGTGTTTCACTGGTACTTAATTTATTGACCCTGAAAGGGATGAAAGGCAAAGTCGACCTTGGCAGAATTTGAACTCAGAATGTAGCAATAGACGAGATACTGCAAAGCATTTTGCTCAGCATGCTAACAATTCTACCAGCTTACTGCCTTGATAATAATGATAATAATAACCAAAAATATGGTAGCCTATTCACAATACCGACTTGAACTTCTTTCTTGTCTCTTGAGGACTCTGGGTGAGACTCGGGGGTCAACTTGTACAAATACAAGACTAAAGTCAATAATGATAATAATAATAATAATAATAATAATAATAATAATAATAATAATAATAATAATAAAAATAATAATCCTTTCTACTATAGGCACAAGGCTTCAAATTTTGGGGGAGGTAGCCAATCGATTATATCAACCCCTGTATGTAAATTGGTACTTAATTTATCAACCCTGAAAGGATGTAAAGCAAAGTCAACCTTGACAGAGTTTGAATTTAGAACGTAGGGACAGATGAAATGCTGCTAAACATTTTTCCTGGCATGCTATCAATTCTGCCAGCTCACCACCTTAAAAAATAACAACGATGATGATGATGATGATGATGATGACGATGACGGTGATGATGATGACGACGACGACGACAACAACGACCTTTTCTGTCATCCATTTGTTTAATTTTGCTCTTATATCCTTAACCCTTTAGTATTTAAACCGGCCATATCCGGCCAAAATAGCTAATCTGTTTTATGTTCAAACTGACCAGATCCAGCCTCTCACACCTACCCTACAATGTTATTCTACATTAAGTAATTACACCATCAAGATCTTGAAGATATGAGATAATGCATGATTAATTCAAATCAATGGGAATCAATAAGCATTATGTTTGATTGAATAATCTGAACACTAAAGGGTTAAATGATAAAATTTTTCATATTATACTACTGATAAAATTATGTTGATGACCCTTCTGGTGTATAAAGTTTAGAATATCAGTTTTACAGGAGACATGAAAAGCAAGTGCTTAAATTTTCATTTTTTCAATATTAATAATGTTCTTAATGTTCATTTATCATATTTTCCGTTACACAAATTCGTTCCTTCTTGCGTAATCAAGCTAAAGAGGAAGCCACTATACAGTTGGTCAAACACCTTATGAAATACGCATCTAGTGCATATATGCCTGTAGATATTCCTATTATGTACATAAAGTTGATTCACACATACTTCAAACTGATCTCAGTCTCCAAGAATTTATCATACATTACAGAATATTTGTTATGCTAATGTCAAAATACAAATTTTTGAGAACTATGTAACCAGCTTTCACTCCTCCCATAATCATGGTAACTGGTGTATACTGAATTATACAAGGTTCATTGGAATATGTAGAACCTAACACATTTCCACATACTTTTTCATAATACACTTGTATCTCTTAAGTAGGCTCTAAAACAAACTTATATAAACTTAACGCATTCTTACACTATAACATATTAGCCCTTCATATACACTCACTGAAACACACTAGCACATCATTCACATTGAATATATTTGCAGGAATCCTTATGTTTGTTACATTACTACATCCTTTACCTCTTTGTTAGCTTAATCAGATTTTGAAAAGTATTCTTTCCAAAGAAGAAAGTAATTGTAAACTACTAGGCTAACTTGTCAAGCATGTTAATGTCTGTCATCTAACAGGCTTGGGTGATGGTGGCAAGTGTGATAATAGCGGATAGAAAATGCTGTTAATGAACCTCCTCCTTGTTTCTCATCTTCAGTTCTCAATCCCTCCTTCGACAGTGTTCATCACATCTCTTTTCCTACGTACAAGTCATATTTTTGTTTGCTGGTTCACTCTAATTAAGTAGATCCTTAATTGGGACTTGGTTGAGAGCATCCTCACTGATGTCAGCCAATCAGTGTTGACAGGAAGAAAAGAAACAGCTTACGAAAGGTTAAAGAAAGAAAAAGAATTACAAAAGAGAATAAAATAAGGGAGAAATGACAACTGGATAGGAATTAGAACATTAGAAAGTGAAGTCTGCTGTGTTGTGATTGAAGTGTAAAGAGAAAGTGAAAGACAAAATATAGGATTGAAAGAAAAATCATTAGACAGAGATGCAATAATTTGTATGAAAGTAATGACTTGACATTAGTTGCATAAACTATGGAAAGAAACAATGTAGAGAAAGTAACATTGAAGAGAAATTCTTGTCTAGCAAAGGGAACACACTGGAATTCTTTCTACATTTTGATATCCAGTCATGTGTAATGAAGCCCTTCTGAGCAAATTAAGTTTCATCACAATGGCTTTAGTCTTAACTCTTCTAGTAGTAAATCCTTATTATCTACTCTATTATTAAATCACTACGTTTTAATTTTCCCATTGTCTGTTGGCCAAAAATTTTGCTGAATTTAATCATTCAAATGTAACATTATTTTTTGTATTTCTCTCCTAAACTAATCTGAACTGTAATTGGTTATCAAGTTTGTAAGAAAATTCCTTTCTTGTATATGGATAGCTCTGTCATTATATTAATTTATTCTATGCAATTATAAAGATATATTTTCTAAAATTTGTTGTGACATGTTATGCTGCAGTTTTTATTGCATAAATTTGAACTGGTTTATATGAAAAGGTTTATTAGCACATTAAGCTTAATTTACAAAAAAAAAACAACAAAAGAAAATTATAGAAAAACAAAACATAATGACGCATATTGAATGCATTTGCTTTGTTAGTCAACAATTTAAGGACTCGCTTCAGTATTCCAACAGCTTTATTTTGTGGTTTAAGTGTACATGTACTTACATACACACATATGTATGCATGTAAGTATGCATGTATGTACGTATGTATGTATGTATGTATGTATGTATGCATGTATGCATGCATGTATGTATGCATGTACGTATGTATGTACCTACATACATATATGTATGTATATACTTACATACACACATATGTATGTATGTACTTACATACACACATTTGTTTGTATGTATGTACGTACATACGTATATACATACATACATTCAATACACTTATAATGATATATTTCTAAATAATGCTGAGACACTCATCTAAGTCATAAGCAGTTGTTTGGGAATGTCAATGTGTTATTATTAACTGATGAGACATAATGATATGGCCAAGATACTGTAGAATGACATCAGCCAGGAGGATAATGCCGAGAACAAAGATATAAGAACCTACAGTGTGTATGAGAACACAAGAACTCATAATATCATAGAATACTGGTGGTATGTCCCTGTGAAAACCTTAATAAAATATAACAAAAGAGACCAGAAATAGTGACTTGAGACAAGGAAGAGAAACTAGGTACAGTAGGTGAAGTTAATTGCAGATATCAACATAAAGTTAAAAATCAGTGAAAAGGAAAACACCTGTATTGAACTATTGAGAAATTTACAGATACTCCTCAAAGAAAATACGTTTAAATATGCGCCCATAATTTTGGGGAAATTTGGATATGTAACTAATCTTGAGAAAGTAGGATTTTCAAAATCAGAAAAGGGAAAGCTAATTAGAAAACTACAGATACAAGCCATCAAAGGAAGTATCAAAATATGTTATGTTTAGCATATATATATGTAAAAAATGTTGTAAAACTTTACATACAAGTACTCATGCATATATATGTAAAACTTTACACCTTTACAAGTACATAGGATGTCTTGGCTTGTAACTTTATGTATGAGTACCTGAACATAAAACAAAACTCAGATCTGCCCATTTACTGATGCCAAACACTTGTATATAGACATACATACATTTATAGCTACCACGTAAATGTTGCTGAAACTCTAATGAAGGAGTCTTGTTTCTAGGTTAGAAATTGGCTCTTTCTACAACAGCAAGAAATCTTGAAATAAAATATACATACATGCACACAGTCACATACAATGAGTTTCCATCTACCAGATCCACTCACAAAGCTTTGGTCAACCCCAGGGCTATAGTAGAAGGTACTTTCCCAGGGTGCCATGCAATGTGACTGAACCCAGAAGCATGTGGTTAGGAAACGAATACCTTACCACACTGCCATACCTATGCCCATGTTTATGTAGGCCTATATTCCTCTCTACTTTCTACTTTAGGCACAAAGCCTGACATTTTGGGGGAAGAGGCTGGTTAATTACATTGACCCCAAGTGCTTCACTGGTACTTATTTTATCGACCCCCAAAAGGACAAAAGGAAAAAATTTGACCACGGCAGAATTTGAACTTGAAACATAAAGGTGGATGAAATGCCATGAAGCATTTTGGCTGGCAAGCTAATGATTCTTCCTGCTTGCTGCCAAATATATATGCCTATATTAAAAAGTGTAATTATTTCTGCATGTGGAATATTTGTATGACAGTGTACATATTGCATAAAATTAAATAAATGCACCCTTTTAAAGCCTAGCCAGGCTCATGGGCCTGGTTTCCTGGTTTCAATGGCGTATGTGTTCCCCAGCTGGACGGGACACCAGTCCATCACAGCGTTACTCATTTTTGCCAGCTGAGTGGACTGGAGCAATGTGAAATGAAGTATTTTGTTCAAGAACACAATGTGTCGCCCGGTCCAGGAATCGAAACCACAATCTTACGATCATAGTGCAGACACCCTAACCACACATATTGCATACAGTTGCAATTTCATCATTTAAGATTATACAATGTTAAACTTTATTTACATAAAACATCTTAAATCACATTCAAATCTAACTTTCTATAATTCTGATTTGGTTATGAAAGAAAAGAATATAGAGTTCTATACTACTTACAACAATAATATTTTCACTTCTGTGATAAAAATTTACACTTGATGAAACTAATGTTATCTCTGGAACCAGAAATAAGATCTACATGTAACTTTTTGTTCCTTTTAGCTATTAAAAAAAATCAATCATAAACTTTTGAAAAATACAAGTGCAATATGTAAATGCATGAGGTTACTTCTGCTGATAAACATTTAACTGGAATAAATACTTCAAACTGCAAATCCCAAATGATGTACATTTTCCCTCTTTTCATTGGCTTAGATAATACTGATATATTATATATATATATATAATATATATATATATATATATATATATATATGATATATTTATATATTTTATATCATATTTGTCAAAGAATATTGTCATTGGTTTCAGAATTCCATTGAGTCAATGAGTGGTTCATTGCATTCCTGACAACAGCAGTTTCAAAGGAATACCTGTTACTTGGTATATAACAAATACTGCAAGAAGCCTCATTCAAAATACAGTTACATTTTGGTTTTCTCAGTAATTTTTTAATATTATTTATTTTTAATATTATTTACTGATATACATCAACAGATAATTCACACACACACACACACAAATATTTACACTTAGCCTTCACAGTTTCTCTTTCCCAACTACCATTCAACCTAGGCTTTAGAAAAATGCTTAATGGAGTTGAAATCAGAACTATATGTCCTGAAAGGAAACTTATTAATCACACACTAATTTTGACTGGGAGGGGGTGAGTAAAACTGATTTATTATAGTGTGTTCCAATAGAAATGAAAAGCAAAGTATCAACTTTGTTGTGAGTGAAATCTATAAGATGCTGGTAAACATTCAGTTCTGTGAACAGCCAGTTTTTATCCTCATAAGCTGGCATAGTGTTGATGTGTGTTGAGACACATGGCCTAGTGGTTAGAGCAGCGGACTCCCGGTCGAGGGATCATGGGTTCGAATCTCAGACCAGGCGATGTGCGTGTTAATGAGCGAAACACCTAAGCTCCAGGCCGCTCCGGCAGAAGGTAATGGCGAACTTCTGCTGACTTTCACCACAACTTTCTCTCACATTTTCCTCCTGCATCTAGCAGCTCACCTACGATGGACTGGCGTCCCCTCCAGGTGAAGAACCTGTACTCCAAGGAAACCGGAAAACTGGCCCTAATGGGCCAGGGATGGCTCTAGAAGGAACAAACAAACAAACATAATGTTGATGTCATGGTTGTGTTTATTTTGAGTTACTAATGATTTTTAGGCTTAATTGTGTGGTTAAGAAGCTTGCTTCTCTACCATATGGTCTTGGGTTCAGTCCCACTGAACAGCACCTTGAGCAAGTATCTTCTACTACTGCTCCAGGCTAATCAAAACCTTGTAAGTGGATTCGGTATATGGAAACTAAAAGAAGCTCATCATGTGTGTGTGTATCTTTGTTTATTCTTTATTCTTTTATTCTTTGTAGTGCTTGTTTTATCAGCCTCTTTTGCCAAACTGCTAAGCATGGGGACATAAACACACCGACGTCGGTTGTCAAGCAATGGTGGGGGATGAACACAGACATACAAACACACATACACACACACACATACTCACACATATATACAACAGGCATCTTTCAGTTTCCGTCTACCAAATCCACTCACAAGGCTTTGGTTGGCCTAAGGCTATAGTTGAAGACACTTGCTCAAGGTGCCATACAGTAGGACTGAACCCAGAACCATGTTGTTAGGAAACAAGCTTCTTACGACATAACCATGCCTGTGCCTATGTCTATCTTTGTTTGTTTGTCTCTCACCATGTCTGACAACTAGTGTAAGTCTCTTTACATCCCTGTAATTCAGCAGTTTGGCCAAAAGAGAGTGATACCAGGCTCATCATCATCATCATCATCGTTTAACGTCCGTTTTCCATGCTAGCATGGGTTGGACCGTTCGACCAGGGTCTGGGAAGCCAGGAGGCTGCACCAGGCTCCAGTCTGATCTGGCAGTGTTTCTACAGTTGGATGCCCTTCCTAACGCCAACCACTCCATGAGTGTAGTGAGTGCTTTTTACATGCCACTGGCACGATTGGTTGGTGCTTTTTATGTGCCACCAGCATGGAAGCCAGTCAAGGCGGCGCTGGCATCGGCCACGTTCAGATGGTACTTTTTACGTGCCACTGGCATGCAATTTGAGAAAAAACTCTTAGGGCAGTACCCCAGAATAACCACATTCCAGTGACTGAGATGATTAATGATAAGATATCATTGTATTAGTAGAAACTAAAGTATATAATTTTCCTCATGTGTATTAACTATTGATTATTCACTACCACAACAAACTCCTAAGTTTATTATATTTTATTAATCAAATTAACCTTTGTCTCACTTTTTAAAGTCTTTATCTATATATTTTGTGACTATTTTATTCACCTTCCTACTTTTGTAGACTATAATACTTTGAAATTACTTATTTAAATAAGTTTCATTTGATTTCTTATGTCCATTATTACTCTACCTATTCTTTTTTTTTTTTTTGGAAAGGTGTGTTACATATGATTTGGAAAATATAATTAGTCTTTAGAATATTTCATTCAGAACTTTGTAGTTTTAAGTCAAAATTCAATAATTTTTGTACTAAAGGAAAAAAAATACATTCTTTTCTCTGCTGTGACCAGATTTTGGAGATATATACTTTGTAACAATAGTTTAATCAGTAATTGCTTTTTTTTTTTCAATTATCTAGATATTGTTGTTTAACTGCATTAAATGTAGACCATACACACAGAAAACTATCAACAAACACAAAATAAGAATCAAACAAATCAAAGGCTGCACGCATCTAGTTACACAGTGAAGACCTACCATGATCATGAAATTGAATAATTCCTTTCCCTCAATATTTTTTTTTATATCCCTCCATGTTGATAATTCATATCACTTTTACTATTTTTATTTATTCTCTAATCTTTCTTGTCTGTAAAATTTTCACTGTATGCTTGTATGTGTGTATGTGCGTGTGCACACATGTACTTGTGTTTTTATGCTTAGTTATATGGAAAAAAAAACTACCAAGTATTAACTAAAAACCAGTCAATCTATGAATAAAATATCCCATTAATTTTTGCATGGAATATGTTGACAGAGACTTTGAAGTTACATCATTGCTAGGTTTGTCAGACAGTAAAGTTTTTAGTTTTCTAAGTCTTTTATATATTTTTTGGTTCTTCTTGAGTATGTAGCTTAGTAGTTGCAAAATGTGCTGTAGTATAAATTGTGGTATATTGCTGTCTATCGGATATCCACAAAAAGTTACAGGTTGTTTGAAGAAAAAATGACACTATTGATTAAAACGTGTACAAATAAATGACGTTTAAGGAAGGGGGAAAGGGGAACAAGTAATGTTGACAAAACAGGCTACAGAAGACCAACAGCCCCAACTCCTGACACAGGTTGCCAGTGAGTGAATGAATTGATTTGCACAAATTAATAAACTGTGAACTTGCTGGAATGTAGTCACAAGGCATTACAAAAGATAGTGCAAGACTTTAAGTATGAAAAAGTGCTTGCAAAATGGATATCTCATTAGCTGATCTCCCCAATATAAAGGAGAGAAGTGTAGAAATCTGTTGTGTTCTAATCTGCTGGAAGTGTTTCAAGCTGAAGACCCATTTCCTTTTCTATCTACAGACAGAGGATGAAACAAGGCTGTATCTTTATGATCAGGAAATGAAGACTCAATCCATGAAGTGATATTACATCTCTTTTCCAAGCACGAAGAAATTCCAGAGTAAGTGATGGACACAGATAGTGAAGGTAATTATTTCTTGGGAATGACAAGAGCAGCATTCTATTTGATGTTCTGGAACATGGATATGCCATGAACAACAAGCAGTGCACTGAGATGCTCAAAAGCCTTAGAGAAGCCACTGGGGATAATGATCCGCATTCAACATGTTAATGCATACCCACACATGTTTTTGTCTTTGGCAACAAATCAAACAATCAGCAAAAAGGTTGGTCAGTGGCATCCATTCTCTATATAGTCCAAATCTAGTACGCCACCACTCACTTCTGCTTGTTTGGTCCAATGAAGAAGAAGGGTCTTCAAAGACAATAATTTGATGGTGCAGATGATGTGAAAGCAGCTTTTGAAGAAGTGGCTAAAAGCCACATAAGAAATTTTAAAGAGAATTTGAGAGCTGGGTTCAAATACAGCATTTGCAATGGAGAATTTATATAGAGGAAGAATTACATTATCAACATGTGCACATTCAATGACCTATGTCAGATAATAAAATAGTTATGCCCTCTTTGGGGGCTGAGGTGCAGGTGTGGAGTGAGAAGGTGGGTATAGGGTGTGGGATGGGGTGAGAATGTGGGTGGGGATGTGTGGTGGTAGGTGGGATATGTGGGGTGGGGGTGACAATGGAGGAGGGTATCAATGAAGGGAGAAGGTGGGTAGGAGAGAAGAGAAGAAGTAGGTGTCAGATGAAGAGAGGAGAGAATGGGAGTTGTGCCCATGTGGCACAAAGGAGTGAAGAGAGAAAATTAATTCCTGTTCAGGATGAAGGCGGAAGTCTGGATGGCTCCCGTGCAAAGACAATTTGAACACAGACAGGTGTTGTATATATACATATATACATACATATATATGTATGTGTGTATTTATATATATATACACGTACACATATATACATATATTTGTACACACACATGAAAATCTAACTGTTTATACCAGAGTTTGCACACATGCATGAATTTCCCTAAAAAATAATGTAAAACCTAATACCTTAATTTTTTTACATCAAATATAACCATTTAAAATAAATGAGACCTACCTTACAAGAATAATGTAAATGGCACCTACCAAAACTAGAATGTTTTTCCTACCTCTTCATCCTATTCACCATCACCTGTATACAATATGTCAAGATTCATTTGTTTATTTTGTTTCATGGCTCTTGGTTTACACATAATTTGCATAATGAAATTGTCTGCCTAAGTATGTGTGTTTATGTATGTGTGTGTATACACACACATATTTACATACAGACAGACACAGTTATGTATTTACATTCAGACACATGTATGTGTGTATGTATATATATATGTGTGTGTGTATATATATATATATATATTTGTATGGAAGCATATTTTATACACACTCAAACATATATATATATACATACATATATATATACATATATATATATGCATAAGCATATACATATATATATATATATACATATATATATATGCATAAGCATATACATATATATACATATATATATATATATATATATATATATATATATGTATGTATACATGCACACACACACATATATTTACATTCACACAGTACAGACACATACGTATATATATATATATATATATATATATATATATACACACACACATATGTGTGTGAATACATACATACACACACACACATAATTATATAGACTAGACTTGAACTGTTACTTGTGTAGAAATAATTTAGTTTCAACTCAAGATTTTAATGGTCTTATCTGTTAACAGTGTAGTCCTGATCACAAGTTTGCATGTATTCATAAGATTTTGACTTTGTTTATTACATCTTCTTCTTTCAATAATTAGTTTATTACATCAAATGTACCTTAGTATATATATCTCTCTATCTAAATGTTGTTCCCTCATTTATTATTATTTTTTTTTATTTTGCACACACCGAATTGTCCAAGCTTGACAATGGATGTCTCAAACTGCACCAAATTAGTATTATTTATCTTTCTGTTACTTATTTCTTCCAATGATATTTTTATATATCTCAACTTATGTAGTCACTTTTTTTTATTTTTATTTTTATTTCCCAAACTGTCAGTAGTTTGCATTCAGTAACTTTTCTTAGATCTTTCAAGACTACAATTTCATTATGTCTTACTCATCTTCAATTTCTATGTCTCTTCCATTTCCTGTCAAGACAGTCAGTTGCCTTAAAGTTTTTATTCAACTTTTTAGTTTTGTTTCTCTTCAGACTATTGTAGTTCACTTTTTCACTTACATTGATTGCTCTTGCTTACCACATTTTTCACAGCATATATTATCTCTGCAATCATTTTCTTGCTGACTGTTTTCAATAAGTGGTAATGTAGACTTGACCTTACATATTACTACAGGTCATCACCAATTTTACTAAGGGTAATTTCTCCTTTGATTCAATTGCTTTATTGCTTTGCTTTACTGGTGCGTTCTCCTGTTTAAAGCTATTTCAGTATTTCTTTTCTTGTTCAGCCTATCTCAATACTTTATCTTTTCTCAAAGTCAGAATCACTGAATATACCAAGGACATCATCTTATACCCCCAACTTAGTTATGGACAACTCACATCTCACATCAAAAATATAATTAAAAATTGCTTCTCAGAAACAGGTTTTCCTCTTCAACCCTTTTGTTACTGCATTTATTTTGAGATGCTCTGTGTTTCTTTCAATTACTTTAAATATAACAAAGAATTTAGTAAAATAACTTAGTTGTCATTCAGCTAGTGTTAGAAACATTAATTGTGACTAAGGTTTGGTGGAAGATTTTAATTCAAAACTTATGAAAACAAGACATTTGTACTACAGAGCCAAAGGTGGTTTCAGCTGGGTTGGTAACAAAAGAGTTAAGGCCTGTAAATACTTCAGTTATCAACAGTTCCTAACTGTCTATAAAGCTCAAGTGAAACCCAAAATAGAATACACTTAGGTCAGAACTGCTTCTATACATATAAACATCTTAGACTGATTCTTCTACAAAAGGCCACTTAACTAATTCATAGAAACTCGTTAACACACTCCGACGTCTCCCACAAGATGCATGTCTTCTCAAATTGCCTTTCTTACTGGTGCTACTGCTGGTGGAGCTGCTGCTGCTACTGCTGCTGCTTCCCCTCTTATTTCCTCTCCTCTTCCTCTTCTGACTTTCTGGTTTCATTACACCTCTACATAGCCAACTTACTGATCTTTTCTCCTCTCATCACCCATAGAATATTTAACTTACTCCTCAATGCCTCACTCTAATCACTATATTCGGTCCTTCCTCACCAGAATGAAAATCTCAAGGATTCACTCTCTGCCTATATTTACTTTTCCTTGAAGTTATTCAAGAACTTCCACTATATCTCTCTGATTGTTTTGGTGGAGCTGTCAGTGAGGTTTACAAACCCTTCTTAAAGATGAAGCCATTAAAAATACATGCTTTTCTTATTCACATTTTGCAACATAAATTCCATCAGCATCTAAATGGGAGTTTCTGAAAATCTGTTTCATTTGAACATTTTCTAGAATTAGACAACTGATAGTTGTTATTTTTCAGCTTCCTAGTATCTAAACAATCATCATTACCATCATCATCATCATCATATAATGTCTGTTGCCCATGCTGGCATGGGTTGAAAGGTTTGACTGGGGCTGGTAAGCTGGATGGCTGCACCAAGATCCAGTCTGATTTGGCATGGTTTTCTACGGCTGGATGCCCTTCGATAGTGTAATAGGTGCTTTTACGTGCCACCAGCATGGGTGCCATTTGTGTGACACTGGTATCTGCACGACTGTGATGTTGCTCAGCTTGATGGATCTTCTTCTCAAGCACAACATAATGCCAAAGGTCTCAGTCATTGGTTCTTTGAGGCTCAACACTTGAAAGGAACTCAGCAACTTTGCCTTCGTTAGGCCCAATGTATTTAAACAATGTTGTTTTTACTTATATTACACTTGGAAATTTCTATGCAAAGGGGTGTGCATGTAAAGTTTTAAATAGAGAACTGTCTTCTTACATAAATAACCATTAAAAAAAGGAGCCACAAATGAAACAAACTTTTATCATAAGTACACAAAATGATTTGCTATAAAAATAATTTCTCTTGTTCTACAAAACCAATAAAGAAATCTTAAAATCATGCTATACTAAAATGATGCATCGCATCCCCCAAAAACAGAATTTTTCTTATAAACTATTATGTAAACACAAAACTATTATGTAAACATTCACTGAGTGAATGCTACTGGTCCTGAAACTCTAGACTAGAGGAACCCTTCAGAGTACCCAACATTGTAAGCAAATTCAAGTACCCCTATTGAAGATGTAAACTGTAAAAATACTTCATGAGTCAAAAATCTGCATCTCCCTCAAAATAGTTACATCATGCACTTACAGATGAAACCATAGCATTCAAAATTGAATTAGATTTGAAAACCTTTAAAATTAAATGTAAAATTACTCTTAAATAATAAGTAAACATTATATAATAATTACTGAATACTTTACAAAATACCCCAGTCCATCTTCAAAAAAGAACATCATCATCATCATCATCATCATCGTCGTCGTCATCATATAGCATCTTTTTTCCATGCTGGCATGGGCTGGATGGTTTGAACAAAACTGGTAAGCTGGAGAGCTGCACCAGGCACCAGTGTGTTTTGGCTTGATTTCTATGGCTAGATGCCCTTCGTAATACCAACATTTTCTGTGACATCAGAACCCCGATTCTATTCAGATACCTATGAATTCCCCTACATGCACTTCAATACAAATTTATATATTCCCACTATGCACCACCTTCGGCAAGTATCTCCTACTATAGCCACTGGCTGACTAAAGCCTTGTGAGAAGATTCAGCATATAGAAACTGAAAGAAGCCCATTCTTTGTGTTTGTGTGTGTGTGTGTGTGTGCGTACGTGTGTGTGTGTGTGTGTGTGTGCGCGTGTGTGTGTGTGCGTGTGTGTGTGTGCGTGTGTGCGTGCATGTGCGTGTGTGTGTGCATGTGTGTGTGTGAGTTCAGACTAAATTTGACAATTTTTCATGTCTACTTTTTCAGAAACTGCTTGATGCACTAGTGGACAGTCAACAGCATTGGTGAGCATAAAGATTAGAGTTTTAGTTTAGAAAAAGTTGGCTGACATGGACGACTGGAAGCCGTCTGAATATTGGGAAAGAGTTACCTGTATCATGACGATTCATACTGTGTATCAAAACACTGACATTATGACTGCTACTCAATGCTCTGTGAACACTGTAAAGGCTGTAAGACACAATATGGACAGCTGTAACAGAGACTACAAAGCCATGGCCAGCAGGAAAGGACACAGCAGGCATTCTATGTATACACATTGGAATTGATCAAATAACTAATGAACAAGCTCAATTGAGACGGTTAGGTGAAGCTGCTGCTGACTCTGGTCAATCTCTGGTTGCTGCTGGCGGAAACGTTAGCATGCCGGGCGAACTACGTGGCTGTATTTCGTCTGCTGCTACGTTCTGAGTTCAAATTCCGCCGAGTTCGACTTTGCCTTTCATCCTTTCGGGGTCGATTAAGTAAGTACCAGTTATGCACTAGGGTCGATATAATCGACTTAATCCGTTTGTCTGTCCTTGTTTGTCCCCTCTATGTTTAGCCCCTTGTGGGTAGTAAAGAAATAGGTTGCTGCTGGAAGGCCATATTGCCACAAAGAAAAAAGAAGTGGTTGTTGAAAAATTGATATGACTTCACCAGTCCCAATTTCTGGTGTCCTAATTCTTCCATTTGCAATCCAATAGATTATTATGTGTTGGTCACAGTTGACAAAGATACCAACCACTTTGCTTGCAACACTAAAACCAAGCTGGTGGCCAAGATTGAGAAGGTGTCAGATAATCATCCGAGAGACACAGTGAAGAACGCATGCATTGTGAGGCTGTGGCGGAAGCTAAAGGCAGCTACTCTGAGTAAACTGTTATCTGCCAGCCATCAACTAGTTGATATTTTTTGATCATTTAAAATACTTCTATATTTGGAGAGTATATTGTAGTTTCTTTTCCTTTTATACAGACTGCTAAATTTAGTCCAAATACCCTGTATATTATATATATATATATATATATAATTAATTAATAAGGGTGAGAGAATTAGATACTATATATGTATATTTATATTCACACACACACACACACACACATACATACATACATATACATACATATATATATATATATA